>NC_054711.1:41980444-42002356 GCF_016097555.1 Gigantopelta aegis | reverse complement strand
CTCAATGTAGTAGTGCTACAATGCTACAACTCCAGTACTCACCCGAGTGTGGAAGGAGCACACTACTAATAACTACAGACCCATGTACAGGCTCAATGTAGTAGTGCTACAACTCCAGTACTCAGCTGAGTATGGAAGGAGCACACTACTAATAACTATAGACCCATGTACAGGCTCAATGTAGTAGTGCTACAACTCCAGTACTCAGCTGAGTGTGGAAGGAGCACACTACTAATAACTACAGACCCATGTACAGGCTCAATGTAGTAGTGCTACAACTCCAGTACTCAGCTGAGTATGGAAGGAGCACACTACTAATAACTATAAACCCATGTACAGGCTCAATGTAGTAGTGCTACAACTCCAGTACTCAGCTGAGTATGGAAGGAGCACACTACATTAGACATAGCAAAAGTAACATTGGAGTGACAAATAAAATTTCATATCACATTTACTTTCAGGGTGTAAATTTAATATCTTGAGATTATATGGTGCTGAATATTGGGAGATATAATCTTGCTGCAAAAAAAAAAATCAAAAACAAAATCCAACAACTGTTGACTTTTATAATAACACAATCAATATTTACACTTTAACAGCAATTCACAGCATTTTGAAACAAAAAAGTAGGAAAAACTAGGTATTTTGAAGAAAAAGTAGGAAAATTAGGACAAAGATCAAAAAGTAGGAAAAAGTAGGATCACAGGACTGCCTGTGTTATTAAGACAATTGATTTTACAGTGAGAAGAAAACAATGTTTCCTTAATGCAATCTTAACATATTTTAAACAATGGAATAACAGCAGTTGATTTTTTTTTATCTGTACTTTCCTACAGACAGGACAATACATACCATGGACTAGAGTATTGGCCTACAAGGTTTCTCGATTTAGTTGGGACGGGGAAATACCCAATTAGTTTCTCGGGGGGGGGGGGGGGGGGTAGCCAACGACAAATCTTATGTCAAGCAAGCACTATCCTTGAGCTGTAGAGAAAGTAATAATGTTTCTTATAGGCTATGAGCCAGACCTCAAAATTTTGGCCACCAGTATCATATGAGGGGAATACAGCTCATAGTGATTTTCACAAGATGTATACCCCTAGCATTGGAACAGTGGTAGCTTTTAGTATGTTATCACCTTTTGTATAAGCCTACACTAAAATAAACTGCAGAATTAGTTTTTTTTCATTTTGATAAATGGAGTGACAAAAATATTTATTTGATATATTTCCTAAAGAAAGATTACCATTTTTAGATACATGGATTTGAAGGAAATTCATTATGAAAGTCAGTTAATAAAATATTGTTAAAACTGTTAGCACTACTCCTTACCTCAAAAAGAAAAATTCCACAAATTCAGACATTTAAAAGATTTTTTTCTATTATTTATATGTTTTCTGAAAATAATTTTAACAGAAACACCCTGAACTAATTTAAGGATAATATTTAATGCAATATGACAAGATATTGTATGTATTTTATCAAATAACCACTAAAAATGTCTTAATTGTATGTATTTCACCAAACAGATGCAAACAATTTTTGAAAACATCACAATTACAAAAGCGTATATATTTTGATGATAGGACTTCTATTTAATTTGTTATTGTACATAAGAACACTGAAATTAAGTTTTGTTTAGGAATCTGGTAAATCTGAGTGGTAGTTGAATTATTAAAGGTCATTTTGAGGTCACAAAAATTTGTATTTGCATATAACCATATTTTAAAAAAATGTAGGTGATTATGTGAAATACAGTAAAATTATAATTAATTAAAAATTGAAATAAAAGTACATATATGCATACATATTTACATGCACACATGCATGCACATGCCCGCACGGACGCATGCACACACAGACACACACACACACAGACAGACATACACACACAGACATACATACACACACACAGACAGACACACACACACACAGACAGACACACACACACAGAGACAGACATACACACACAGACACACACACACACACACACACACACAGACACACACACAGACAGACAGACACACACACACACACAGAGGGTAGATATTTGTCGACACTGAGCACCAAGTGCCGGGCATCTATGTAGCCGGTGCACGGTGACTAAAGTAGATATTTGTCGACACTGAGCACCAAGTGCCGGGCATCTATGTAGCCGGTGCACGGTGACTAAAGTAGATATTTGTCGACACTGAGCACCAAGTGCCGGGCATCTATGTAGCCGGTGCACGGTGACTAAAGTAGATATTTGTCGACACTGAGCACCAAGTGCCGGGCATCTATGTAGCCGGTGCACGGTGACTAAAGTAGATATTTGTCAACACCAAGTGCTGGGCATCTATGTAGCCAGTGCACGATGACTAAAGTAGATATTTGTCGACACTGAGCACCAAGTGCTGGGCATCTATGTAGCCGGTGCACGGTGACTAAAGTAGATATTTGTCGACACTGAGCACCAAGTGCTGGGCATCTATGTAGCCGGCAGCACGGTGCACGGTGACTAAAGTAGATATTTGTCGACACTGAGCACCAAGTGCTGGGCATCTATGTAGCCGGTGCACGGTGCACGGTGACTAAAGTAGATATTTGTCGACACTGAGCACCAAGTGCTGGGCATCTATGTAGCCGGTGCACTATGACTAAAGTAGATATTTGTCGACACTGAGCACCAAGTGCTGGGCATCTATGTAGCCGGTGCACGATGGCTAAAGTAGATATTTGTCGACACTGAGCACCAAGTGCTGGGCATCTATGTAGCCGGTGCACGATGACTAAAGTAGATATTTGTCAACATTGAGCAAACAAGCCTGAAAGTTGGAGTTATCAAACAGTTGAACCCAACAGTACATCCCTAGGTCAGTTAAAATGTAACAAATTAAACTTCCATCATACTTACCCTTATGGAAATGACTTAGGGGCCATCCATAATTTTCAACATTTTCATGAGCATACAAACCGTACGTGAGGGGGAGGGGGTTAAGGGGTCAGCATACACTTTTGTTGAAAATGAAAAATGTCAATCAACATTTTTCATTTTGGGGATGTACACTTTTAGGGGTGGGGAGGGGGTGGTCAAAAGTGTACGCTTTGTATACTTGTGAAAATGTTGAAAATTATGGACCGCACCTTATACAATCTTATAAGCGGAATATACAATCAAACTTCGATAACTCCACTTTCGATCTCTCAAAAATGTCGATCTCTCGACCTGAAGCGACAGTCCCGGCCGAATTGCTATACAAACTAGTAATAACAGACGTTGAAAATTCAAACTTCGAACACTTGCTAAACTTCATCTCTCAACCTACATGTAATTCTTTGGTCCCGTGATAAAGATTTAATAGAGTATGCACCTCTAAAACTTGACACGTGTGGATTGATCAAACTGTCATTGCCGACAGTATTTTAAAGATGAATGTATTGTCAATCAGATCAATCAGGAATTTTATCGATTATTTTTGCACTGTTAATTGTCGACAACGTGAAATTCAATTTGCACATGCATGCATGGTTCGACATGTCCCGTGTAGTATTCGGTCAATTTTTTTTACTTGTCTTACTGACATTGTTGTCAAGTGAACGAAAACGCTTCAAAATTTGTAAAAAAATTAATGTTTTTTACATTGTAGCATTTTTAGTATGCCAAGAATACCCAATAATTTATGCGAACGGGCGATTGGCATGCTTGATGCTGGCATGTCGACAGAAGACGTTGCAAGGCATGTTGGGAGTTCTAGTCGAGCGATACGAAATCTTCGCGTAAGATTTCGAACGACAGGAAGCACCAACGACTTGTAACCTCGTGGACGTCCGCGTGTTACAACGCGTGGTCAAGACCGCTATATCATGAACACGCATTTGCGCAATCGATTCCAAACTGCAACTGCTACTGCTGCTAACACACCTGGGCTTCACAATAACCGAATCAGTGGGAAAACTGTTCGTAATCGTCTGCGGGAGAATGGTTTACATGCACGACGTCCTTACGTCGGATGCGTTTTAACGCAACATCATCGTCTAAATCATCTTAATTGGGCACGTGTACACACTCGTTGGATACGGTGACGCTGGAATACCGTTCTTTTTTCGGATGAATCCCGATTTTCTTTACAACGTGGTGATGGCAGGGTGCGCGTCTACTGTTGGAGAAATGAACGCTATGCTGACTGTTGTGTTCTTGGACGAGATCGTTTCGGGGGTGGGGGTTCTGTCATGGTATGGGCAGCCATTGCCCATGGTTATCGTTCACCACTAGTCGTCATTGATGGCAATTTAAATGCTCAACGTTACCGCGATGACATTCTCGCTCATCCCGTCATTCCTCTGTTCCGTAACAACGCCAACATCTCGATTTTTCAGCATGATAATGCCACCTCTCATACAGCTAGAGACACTGTAAATTTTCTTAGGACAAATAACATTGATTTCATTGATGACTGGCCCGCTAAAAGTCCTGATCTCAACCCCATCGAGCATGCCTGGGATAGTCTGGACAGACGATTGAGGCGTCGTCCCAACCCACTCGCTAACGTCAACGAACTTCGTCAAGTGCTCATTCAGGAATGGAACAATATTCCACAGGCAGAAATCAACACTTTAGTCAATTCTATGCACCTGCGATGCACTGCAGTGGTCAATTCAAGAGGTGGTCATACCAGTTATTAAGTGGGTGTTTTTATTTTTAACCCCAACCACACTTGGTCAAAATTTCTCCCAGTTTCTTTTAACCTATGGCCATGATTTTTGCACCAAACGATGCATCATGGAACACTCTTTAAACGCATATATAACAATTATTCCCCCGGTTTGTTTTCATCAAGTTATGTTCAAGCAAAGTTAGCGGAAGTTTCTTATTTTGTTCAGTATATATATGCCCAAGCATATGTATTTCAAATTCATCTGGGTTATCGTTTTTGTTTTGTTATTTATTTACTTTTACAATATACGCAAAATAAATGTATCACAGGCATCGGAAGATGCCAACAAAAGGGGTGGGGTGACAGTTATATATTAATTTACCTTTCAACTGGGGATGCACAGTCTTCAGAGTTTAGAGGTAGGCAGTGATGTGCACACGTCTTACAATATTAAGTGAAATCATCCAGCTGCAATGTAGTATTATATATTAATATATATTCATCTAAAAAACTCGAACTCGCTGAAACTCAAACTATTTCCTCATCCCCTTCAAGATCGAGTTATCGAAGTTTGACTGTACTTGACTTATACACCACTTATAAGTGGCATATAAGTTACCTATATATTGGTGTAAGTGAAGTATAAGTGTGTATACGTATAAGTGAACAGAATGGTTAACTGATACATCACTGATATTCAACATACATGTATATTACACCTATAAGTGGTTTATCAGTGGTATAAGTGAACTGGAGTTGGATATTTTTCTTGTTGGTTCTATAAGTGAAATATCAGCGAAATATTAGTTTGGAGATAGTCCTTTTGCAAAGAAAATGATGTGTTCCAAATGAATGGGGAAAACATTTTCATGGTTATTTTTTAAAAATTCATAACTTCTCACAGGGTTTATCAAATTCATTGGGAACAGTGGCTAAACAACCAAACATACATGTAACAGAATTTGATAGTATTTACAATAATAATTAAAACAATTATTAATATTAATACACATGATGATGTTATATGATTATAATTATCCCATTCTACCTCCTCAGTTAAATAGACCCTCCCCATCCACCACCTGTCACAATAAATATCTGCAAAATTGTAGCTGCAGGGCAAGGGGGGGGGGGGGGGGGGGGGGGGGAGGCGAGTATCATCCCAATGTTTATTACAGTATGGATTTATTTATCTATTAATGGTAATTTGTATTTACATATAAAAAGAGTTAATTAACTGTAACTTTGGTGTGGTGAGTTAGTGATTTGTGAGTGTGTGTAGTTGAATCCTACCTGGAACTGGAAAAGAAAAAAAAAATTCAAGAAAAAAAACACACACAAGAAAAACAAAAAACCCCAAAGACAACAACAATCACATCAGGAATTCAAATAGAACAAGGGATTATTATGAGAGGTAGTTCATCTTTTTCATTGCATTACAATCATTGTTGGACTTTCAAATCAGACAAGATGGCTGCATTTTTAAAATAAAAAAAGAAAGAAATGCTTTATTTAATGGCGCACTCAACACATTTTATTTACGGTTATATTGCGTCAGACATATGGTTTAGGACCACACAGATTTTGAGAGGAAACCCGCTTTCGCCACTACATGGGTTACTCTTTCCGATTAGCAGCAATGGATCTTTTATTTGCGCTTCCCACAGGCAGGATAGCACAAACCATGGCCTTTATTTAACCAGTTATGGATCACTGGTCGGTGCAAGTGGTTTACACCTACCCATTGAGCCTTGCGGAGCACTCACTCAGGGTTTGGAACTGGTATCTGGATTACAAATCTCATGCCTCGACTGGGATCCGAACCCAGTACCTACCAGCCTGTAGACCGATGGCCTAACAATGACGCCACCGAGGCCGGTCATTTTTAAAAGATAAAATTCCTTTGTCTGATGTATTCTCTTTATGTCAATGCATGTGCATAGGCATTTCATTTAGTAAATACAACTATACTAAAAGTTCAAACTAGTGCTGATTATAGTTATTTTGTCACACAAAGGTTTGGTGTTGTTCTGTTGTGGTTTTGTTTTGGGCAAGATCAAGCAAAATGCCATATTTTGAGAAAATAAATTATTTGTGAATATACAGTATACTGACCAAGAAGAAAAAAAAAGACCAGGAAGCAGTGCTCAGTTGTTTTTGTCATCAAAGGACCGGTCCATTCATGGAAAAGTAGGACCTCATTAGCATTTCTACTGCAACGGTAGCTCCCAGAGATATCACCACCTTTAGACTCATGAAAGCCTTTAAGTGTGAGAGACCAGCAAACCAATTGCAAAACCTGGTGAAAACTAACATAATGTAGAGGTTTAGCATCATGTATAAAAGAAGTAAAAGCAAAAGGGAGAGTGATCACCATGAAAGCAGATTGTTCTTTGTTTGGTTGCATCCTTGTGGTGTAATAAGGACACAAACTGCAAATGGATAGTATTTTATCTCAATCCCTTGGACCATTACCTTGAGTTCTGTCCACACCGGATTTATTATTTAGACTAACAAAGCTACTTTAATAGCCACTAATTTGCCGCCAAAGAGAAGGCAAGTGCCTTGAAATCGCTGACCAGCTTCAGGGAGACCCAGGAAATATTTATGTAGTTGGCTCAGCAATAAATACCCCAGAGAACTAAAAACTCCAAAGTAAAGGCATTCACATGTCTCTTCTGTGTCTTCAGTGCATCATACACTAAGGTCAGTGATCTTAGGTACATCCTGTTTTGTGTAAAGAAAGTTGAGGTAGACAGTCATCAGCCTCCAGGTTATAAATACTGCCTCAGACCTTGATGTGAAAAATATTGAGGAGAGTGTCTGGAGCAACAACCGAATGTGCCAAGCCCTATTGGTAGAGGGTGGATGATTGAAAATGAAGGAGGAGCTGATGTTATTCTGGATCTCCTGACTTGAAACTGTCCAAAGACGAGTACACTGCCAAACTGCGTGTGTGTAGCAAATAGACTGCTAATAAAGTACTGATATGTAGACTGCTGGACTATGGGGAAAGTACAAATGAGGATGAGGGAAGTGAATATGATTATCATATTTCTCACGAACACTTTACATTGTTTACAATAGTTTATTCATTCATTTATACTTATTTCCGTGCTTCTGCTCAATTAAGGTTCAAGCACACTGTCCTGGGCATACATCTTAACTATCTGGTATGTCTGTCTAGGACAGTGGGTTAGTAGTTAGAGATAATTCAGTGTAGTGGCCTTACACCAACCCATCGAGTCATCAAACTCACTCTGGCTTGGAGCCAGTATTAGGTAGGTATGTATTTAAGAATGAATGAATTTTTAAAACTAAAAAATTGTTATTTTCTAATTTTGCCCCAGGGATTCGAAATTGATTTTAAATTGACCGTTGTGATATACAAAATATAACTGTTTTTCGGTCTTGTTTTAAATTTATTTGGCTAGTACTATGTTTTGTTTACAGCCGGATACGATGTATTTGTTTTTAAAAAATTGTTAGGAAAGGGATAACAACAAACCAACCACTGAAAAATGGATTGGCTTAGAGGCTTAAGCCGCGTGTAGTCGGGTGGAGACTAAGATATCCTTGAGACTTGGATTTTTTCTATATGCAATAACCGGACGTGCTGTAATAGGGTTTTTCATAACAGTTTGCAGATTTAAAAACTCCTCCTTCATAAGTTTACCAATATCAACGCTACGTCGACTGTAAATTATTGGAAAAATAATTTTATCTCTTTTTACAGCTTTACCAGCTTCAACGTTGATTCCAAATGGCTGTTTTGTCTGTAATGTACGAATCCAGAAGGCCTCTCGTTCAAGTCTCAAGAGGTCTGTTTCGTCTTTTGAACCAAGTATCAGGGGTTGTGTCGTATCGCGGTTCATGCAAATTCAAGAACAAAAGAACCTTTCTTGTGGTAATTAGCTCGTGTCTACACCGGTAGGCGCGCGATCTTACCTACTGTCTGCCAGCGGTCACTTTTTAACAATGACGGCAGGTTCCCAGTAGTTAGGACACCACAGAAAGTGTTATGAAATAATCGGGCCTCTTTGAAAACTTAACAGACAAGGAACAACACCTGTAGTAACGGGTGTAGGTAGCAAGATAAATCGTATTATTATTTGTATGTGTTCATACCTGCATTGCATCATACCGATCTAAGACAATAAATTCAGATCCCTATTTTATGATATTAATCAATTAAATAATGTTATTTATTCTGCTTGTTGTTTTAAATGCGTTCTGATCTGAACACATATTTTTTATTACAGTCAAATGTTAATATCCCACTTTCAAAAAGTCAGGACTGAACTTGTGTCCTGCTGTTCACAGGTAGGTAGGTAACTACAGTAGGTTAACGTGCTTATATACCACTTCCTCACCAATCGAGGTACCGAGTTGATGTACAAATGTTTTAAAACAAAAATGTCCAAACTAGCATCTGCTAAGAATCAGCTGTTTTTCGAACAGGCATGTTGACCTACTAACTGAACGCCTGATGCTACGTCACAGGTCTGATGTGGGTCAAATCGACTGAGCAGTGGGTTTTTTCCCCAAGCGTTTTACAAAAAGTCACTTTATTAATAACTGGAATGGTATTTTTTTTTTTTTTTTTTAATACTGTAATGTTTATGTATTTGTTTTATATACTGTGTATTAATAATGTGCCATGATTGTGGACCTTTAATAGCCGATAGTCTGAGCCTGGGCGGAAAAACTTGTTTATCCCATGTAATATATACTAAATTCCACTGAAAATACACCAGTCAGATTTGTACTTTTAAATGAATATGACAAGAAGTAATACACAAGTGAGCTAGCTCTGTGGTTTAGTGGATAAGCTGCTATTTAATCAATCTGACGACAGTGGTTCAAATCCCGTCAAAGCTGACTCACTTTCATTCATCTTTCTCACCTATCACCCTCTGCCTATCGTTCTCATTATCTTACTGGGGTAATATAAAAAATTCTAATTTCTCCACGATTTCAATCTGTTTTGACCCTTTCTGTCAGTTTCCGTGTTCTGAGCTGTCCACTCCATCGCCTGTCTCTACTTCCTCCACCGATGCAGTCTCTGTGTACTTCCCTGCACCCACCTGGCATCCTCGTCCTCTGCTGCTAATAAAGCTGATCTGACCCATGATACACAAGTGTCTCTTAACAATGCCAGAAATAACTACTGAACACTCCCCGAAGTGATCAGACTAAGTCAACAGCTGAAAGCTGATGGGGAATGACAGGTGTGTGGCACAAATAGCCACAAGCGACAAGCACCTGTCGCAGTTAGAGAGACAAGGACTGGGATGTGGAGATTGACAGCAAAATAAGTTGAAAGATAGGAAGTTGCCAGATCGGGAAGAAATGAGATGGGTGGTGTGTTTTTCAATGGAGTTCAGTATATTAAAAATTACCAGTTGTTGCACAGTAGTTGTTACAGTGAATGTCTTAATGGCTGCTTCAAGAATTCATCTGGACAATTCTTTAGTCCCATCATCACAAGATGCGTATTGGAAATCTAAAATAAAAATTTATTTGTATTATATAACTGATGAAAACAAAAAGTGTTTATTTTATTTCAATTTATTTTTGTCCTTATATCCAATTAAGGTTCAAGCATGTTGTCCTGGGCACACACCTTGGCTATCTGGGATGTCTGTCCAGGACAGTGGGTTAGTTGTTAGTGGTTAGTGAGAGAGAAGAGGTTGTAGTGGTCTTACACCTATCCACTGAGTCGTTAAAACTTGCTCTGGGTGGCTGCAAACCCTGTATCTAGTAGCCTCATGTCCGATGGCTTAACCACGACACCACCGAGGCTGGTACCGGGCTGCGAACCTAGTACCTACCAGCCTTATGTCCGATGGCTTAACCACGACACCACCGAGGCTGGTACCGGGCTGCGAACCCAGTACCTACCAGCCTTATGTCCGATGGCTTAACCACGACACCACCGAGGCTGGTACCGGGCTGCAAACCCAGTACCTACCAGCCTTATGTCCGATGGCTTAACCACGACACCACCGAGGCTGGTACCGGGCTGCAAACCCAGTACCTACCAGCCTTATGTCCGATGGCTTAACCACGACACCACCGAGGCTGGTACCGGGCTGCGAACCCAGTACCTACCAGCCTTATGTCCGATGGCTTAACCACGACACCACCGAGGCCAGTCGTTTATTTCAATAAGTTGCTAGCTAGGCTAGAAGGTAACTCTTCCTCTTCTCAACTGTATAACAAAAACATTTTTCCTAGAAAATATTTTGTAAACCGCTGTATTGATTTACATTAAAAAGGTAACTGCCTACTATTGTAAATAAGGTGATGTTAACATCTGCATATTAATTTTATAATAATAATAATAATAGTAATATTAATATTAAATTAATAATAATAGTAATAACAATAAATAATAATAGTAATAGTAATAATAATAAATAATAATAAAAAATCATAATAGCAATAATAATAATGTTTTCTATCCACTTCAGTATGGATGAAAAGATCGGGGTTAATATGCTCAGCATTGAAAAATCATAATTTTAAAACCTATGTTAACGAAATATAATTTAAAAACTGGGAAAGTAGACAGGGATTTGTACATACTCTAATTATACACTTATTGTAATACTTATAAAACCATAACAGCGGTTTTCAATGGCTTTAGCATAGATGAAAACGTGAGGGTCACTGCTCACATGTTCACCATTCAAACAGCTTAACACTTGTCTAAGTTAGAAAAATATGCTTAGAAAACTGGAAAGGTTGATATGGATTTGTTCATATATTCTAATTATACACTCATTGTAATACTTAGAAACCCATAATAGTGGTTTTCATCAACCTTAGTACAGATGGAAATGTGGAGTTAAAACTAAATTCATTATGAAATTAAAAAACCCCACCAACTTTCGATTGTACTGCTAACCGTCTACAGAGAAAACTGACTTGGTTGACAGGGGTTTCTTCATATATTCTAGTTATTGACCATATTCCAGGATGGAAAACAATATAGCAGTCATTAACAATGGCTTCAGAACTGATGAACGTATCATGTACGAGCTACGTTTTGGTAGCATCGACATTAAATAAATGCTTATTTCAGCCTAAGAAATATAGATTTAAAAAAACTGCAAAGCTTAACAGATTTGTTTATATACTGTTCAAAATAAGTAGGGGATATTCCATTTTAAATATCAATAATTATACAATGAAATGAGATGTAAAATTCAAAATAAGTGCACAATGTGCGTTAATGTTCTCACTCAAAGAGCATGAAAACATGCAGATTGTTTTGATTGCGAAGCACGTGCAGAGGGTGTGATTTAAAATTGAACATTTAGTTTGTGTGTACGTTGTGTGTACATTGTGTCAGTATTCTTTCTTGTTTGTTACTGGAACACTAAATCATACTCTTGCTGTTATATTCTTTACAACATTGTGAAACTTAATGCGACGTCTCCAATGTCAGGAACGTCTCAGGGCTGTAGGCATGCTCCAAGTTGGCACCACCCAGTGAATTGTGGCCCGTAGACTTAATGTATCACAATCAGTCATTAGCCGAATGTGGGACCAATATCAGGAACGTCTCAGGGCTGTAGGTATGCTCCAAGTTGGCACCACCCAGTGAATTGTGGCCCGTAGACTTAATGTATCACAATCAGTCATTAGCCGAATGTGGGACCAATGTCAGGAATGTCTCAGGGCTGTAGGCATGCTCCAAGTTGGCACCACCCAGTGAATTGTGGCCCGTAGACTTAATGTATCACAATCAGTCATTAGCCGAATGTGGGACCAATATCAGGAACGTCTCAGGGCTGTAGGTATGCACCAAGTTGGCACCACCCAGTGAATTGTGGCCCGTAGACTTAATGTATCACAATCAGTCATTAGCCGAATGTGGGACCAATATCAGGAACGTCTCAGGGCTGTAGGTATGCTCCAAGTTGGCACCACCCAGTGAATTGTGGCCCGTAGACTTAATGTATCACAATCAGTCATTAGCCGAATGTGGGACCAATGTCAGGAATGTCTCAGGGCTGTAGGCATGCTCCAAGTTGGCACCACCCAGTGAATTGTGGCCCGTAGACTTAATGTATCACAATCAGTTATTAGTCGAATGTGGGACCAATATCAGGAATGTCTCAGGGCTGTAGACATGCTCCAAGTTGGCACCACCCAGTGAATTGTGGCCCGTAGACTTAATGTATCACAATCAGTCATTAGCCGAATGTGGGACCAATATCAGGAACGTCTCAGGGCTGTAGGTATGCTCCAAGTTGGCACCACCCAGTGAATTGTGGCCCGTAGACTTAATGTATCACAATCAGTCATTAGCCGAATGTGGGACCAATGTCAGGAATGTCTCAGGGCTGTAGGCATGCTCCAAGTTGGCACCACCCAGTGAATTGTGGCCCGTAGACTTAATGTATCACAATCAGTCATTAGCCGAATGTGGGACCAATATCAGGAACGTCTCAGGGCTGTAGGTATGCACCAAGTTGGCACCACCCAGTGAATTGTGGCCCGTAGACTTAATGTATCACAATCAGTCATTAGCCGAATGTGGGACCAATATCAGGAACGTCTCAGGGCTGTAGGTATGCTCCAAGTTGGCACCACCCAGTGAATTGTGGCCCGTAGACTTAATGTATCACAATCAGTCATTAGCCGAATGTGGGACCAATGTCAGGAATGTCTCAGGGCTGTAGGCATGCTCCAAGTTGGCACCACCCAGTGAATTGTGGCCCGTAGACTTAATGTATCACAATCAGTTATTAGTCGAATGTGGGACCAATATCAGGAATGTCTCAGGGCTGTAGACATGCTCCAAGTTGGCACCACCCAGTGAATTGTGGCCCGTAGACTTAATGTATCACAATCAGTCATTAGCCGAATGTGGGACCAATATCAGGAACGTCTCAGGGCTGTAGGTATGCTCCAAGTTGGCACCACCCAGTGAATTGTGGCCCGTAGACTTAATGTATCACAATCAGTCATTAGCCGAATGTGGGACCAATGTCAGGAATGTCTCAGGGCTGTAGGCATGCTCCAAGTTGGCACCACCCAGTGAATTGTGGCCCGTAGACTTAATGTATCACAATCAGTCATTAGTCGAATGTGGGACCAATATCAGGAACGTCTCAGGGCTGTAGGTATGCACCAAGTTGGCACCACCCAGTGAATTGTGGCCCGTAGACTTAATGTATCACAATCAGTCATTAGCCGAATGTGGGACCAATATCAGGAACGTCTCAGGGCTGTAGGTATGCTCCAAGTTGGCACCACCCAGTGAATTGTGGCCCGTAGACTTAATGTATCACAATCAGTCATTAGCCGAATGTGGGACCAATATCAGGAATGTCTCAGGGCTGTAGGCATGCTCCAAGTTGGCACCACCCAGTGAATTGTGGCCCGTAGACTTAATGTGTCACAATCAGTCATTAGTCGAATGTGGGACCAATGTCAGGAACGTCTCAGGGCTGTAGGCATGCTCCAAGTTGGCACCACCCAGTGAATTGTGGCCCGTAGACTTAATGTATCACAATCAGTCATGCAGAACTAGCCGAATGTGGGACCAATGTCAGGAACGTCTCAGGGCTGTAGGTAGCCGAATGTGGGACCAATGTCAGGAACGTCTCAGGGCTGTAGGTATGCTCCAAGTTGGCACCACCCAGTGAATTGTGGCCCGTAGACTTAATGTATCACAATCAGTCATTAGCCGAATGTGGGACCAATATCAGGAATGTCTCAGGGCTGTAGGCATGCTCCAAGTTGGCACCACCCAGTGAATTGTGGCCCGTAGACTTAATGTGTCACAATCAGTCATTAGTCGAATGTGGGACCAATATCAGGAACGTCTCAGGGCTGTAGGCATGCTCCAAGTTGGCACCACCCAGTGAATTGTGGCCCGTAGACTTAATGTATCACAATCAGTCATTAGTCGAATGTGGGACCAATGTCAGGAACGTCTCAGGGCTGTAGGCATGCTCCAAGTTGCCACCACCCAGTGAATTGTGGCCCGTAGACTTAATGTATCACAATCAGTCATTAGTCGAATGTGGGACCAATATCAACACACCAAAAATGTGGATGATCGTCCCCGTTCAGGCCTTAGTATCACAATCAGGGTCATTAGCCGAATGTGGGACCAATGTCAGGAACGTCTCAGGGCTGTAGGTTGCTCCAAGTTGGCACCACCCTACTTAGAGTGAATTATGGCACCGTGGGACTTCTACTGTGTGCCTCTAACACCTCATTCTTTGACTGGCCCACTTACAGGGGAGGGTGGGTGGACTCACTGTGGCCCCCAGGGTGAGCAGTCGACCGGCGATATACATTCGTATCCTGCCTCTAACACCTCATTCTGTGACTGGCCCACTTACAGGGGAGGGTGGGTCTCACTGCGGCCCCCAGGGTGAGCAGCACTCAGAACTCGACCGGCGATATACATTCGTATCCTGCCTCTAACACCTCATTCTGTGACTGGCCCACTTACAGGGGAGGGTGGGTGGACTCACTGCGGCCCCCAGGGTGAGCAGTGCCACTCAGAACTCGACCGGCGATATACATTCGTATCCTGCCTCTAACACCTCATTCTGTGACTGGCCCACTTACAGGGGAGGGCGGGTGGACTCACTGCGGCCCCCAGGGTGAGCAGTGCCACTCAGAACTCGACCGGCGATATACATTCGTATCCTGCCTCTAACACCTCATTCTGTGACTGGCCCACTTACAGGGGAGGGCGGGTGGACTCACTGCGGCCCCATGGGTCAGGGTGAGCAGTGCCACTCAGAACTCGACCGGCGATATACATTCGTATCCTGCCTCTAACACCTCATTCTGTGACTGGCCCACTTACAGGGGAGGGCGGGTGGACTCACTGCGGCCCCCAGGGTGAGCAGTGCCACTCAGAACTCGACCGGCGATATACATTCGTATCCTGCCTCTAACACCTCATTCTGTGACTGGCCCACTTACAGGGGAGGGCGGGTGGACTCACTGCGGCCCCCAGGGTGAGCAGTGCCACTCAGAACTCGACCGGCGATATACATTCGTATCCTGCCTCTAACACCTCATTCTGTGACTGGCCCACTTACAGGGGAGGGCGGGTGGACTCACTGCGGCCCCCAGGGTGAGCAGTGCCACTCAGAACTCGACCGGCGATATACATTCGTATCCTGCCTCTAACACCTCATTCTGTTACAGGGGAGGGCGGGTGGACTCACTGCGGCCCCCAGGGTGAGCAGTGCCACTCAGAACCACTCAGAACTGCCACTCAGAACTCGACCGGCGATATACATTCGTATCCTGCCTCTAACACCTCATTCTGTGACTGGCCCACTTACAGGGGAGGGCGGGTGGACTCCTGCGGCCCCCAGCAGTGCCACTCAGAACTCGACCGGCGATATACATTCGTATCTCATTCTGTGACTGGCCCACTTACAGGGGAGGGCGGGTGGACTCACTGCGGCCCCCAGGGTGAGCAGTGCCACTCAGAACTCGACCGGCGTATATACATTCGTATCCTGCCTCTAACACCTCATTCTGTGACTGGCCCACTTACAGGGGAGGGCGGGTGGACTCACTGCGGCCCCCAGGGTGAGCAGTGCCACTCAGAACTCGACCGGCGATATACATTCGTATCCTGCCTCTAACACCTCATTCTGTGACTGGCCCACTTACAGGGGAGGGCGGGTGGACTCAACTGCGGCCCCCAGGGTGAGCAGTGCCACTCAGAACTCGACCGGCGATATACATTCGTATCCTGCCTCTAACACCTCATTCTGTGACTGGCCCACTTACAGGGGAGGGCGGGTGGACTCACTGCGGCCCCCAGGGTGAGCAGTGCCACTCAGAACTCGACCGGCGATATACATTCGTATCCTGCCTCTAACACCTCATTCTGTGACTGGCCCACTTACAGGGGAGGGCGGGTGGACTCACTGCGGCCCCCAGGGTGAGCAGTGCCACTCAGAACTCGACCGGCGATATACATTCGTATCCTGCCTCTAACACCTCATTCTGTGACTGGCCCACTTACAGGGGAGGGCGGGTGGACTCACTGCGGCCCCCAGGGTGAGCAGTGCCACTCAGAACTCGACCGGCGATATACATTCGTATCCTGCCTCTAACACCTCATTCTGTGACTGGCCCACTTACAGGGGAGGGCGGGTGGACTCACTGCGGCCCCCAGGGTGAGCAGTGCCACTCAGAACTCGACCGGCGATATACATTCGTATCCTGCCTCTAACACCTCATTCTTTGACTGGCCCACTTACAGGGGAGGGCGGGTGGACTCACTGCGGCCCCCAGGGTGAGCAGTGCCACTCAGAACTCGACCGGCGATATACATTCGTATCCTGCCTCTAACACCTCATTCTGTGACTGGCCCACTTACAGGGGAGGGCGGGTGGACTCACTGCGGCCCCCAGGGTGAGCAGTGCCACTCAGAACTCGACCGGCGATATACATTCGTATCCTGCCTCTAACACCTCATTCTGTGACTGGCCCACTTACAGGGGAGGGCGGGTGGACTCACTGCGGCCCCCAGGGTGAGCAGTGCCACTCAGAACTCGACCGGCGATATACATTCGTATCCTGCCTCTAACACCTCATTCTGTGACTGGCCCACTTACAGGGGAGGGCGGGTGGACTCACTGCGGCCCCCAGGGTGAGCAGTGCCACTCAGAACTCGACCGGTGATATACATTCGTATCCTGCCTCTAACACCTCATTCTGTGACTGGCCCACTTACAGGGGAGGGCGGGTGGACTCACTGCGGCCCCCAGGGTGAGCAGTGCCACTCAGAACTCGACCGGCGATATACATTCGTATCCTGCCTCTAACACCTCATTCTGTGACTGGCCCACTTACAGGGGAGGGCGGGTGGACTCACTGCGGCCCCCAGGGTGAGCAGTGCCACTCAGAACTCGACCGGCGATATACATTCGCCCAGGGGGCCTGAGCGGGCTGATTTCACATCTAATTAAAACATTAATGCCATGGATCTCACCCCGCCTACCGGCCACCAACACGGATTAGCGACCCCAAGCACTCGTCCTCACGATTATGCACTCCAACTCGAGGGCTAGGGGGCAACTCAAAATTCAGTTAATTAACCAATGAAATAATTTTGTATACTATGTACACATGTGGATATCTGATTATTAATGCTTATCTTTTACTTTTACTAATGTATCAATGTTTGTATATATAAATGTGTATGATTATATTATGTCTGTAATAATTCTCTTAATCTCTAACTATTTTTAGCAATTGTATGTGTGTACCACTTTCAAGGGAGCTGGCTGACAGAACCTTGCCTCGCCGGAATTGTAATTAACAACCATCATTGGTCCATTCGACCAACCAACCAGATACAGATACCTACCAACAAATAAATGTACATAAATCTCACGTGTTTGTGTTTTTGCACCATTATTATGCACTATTGTATTAGTATGTATCAAGACCATGTTAATTACAGCAAACCTGAAAGGTAAGTCTAGTCATAAGGTTTACCAGGAAGACCAGGAACCATAACCAGATAATCAACTAAAGAACCATATATAAAAGTAAGTCTATCTATACACACTGTCTCTTCTGGCTCTTTGCTCTCTAGTTAGTATACCCTGTGGAGTAAGGATAGCAAGAGTAGTTAGTACCTATGACAGACTAGTAACTAGAAAACTCATTCGAAACTTTGGGAGTGGGGCAAAATTCAAAATTACAATATATGAGCACAATGGTTATTATGAATGAACCGTTTTATTATTTTATTGCTTATTATTGTGAAACCTAGGGCTTTTTAAAACAAAACAAACACAATAAGAGGATAACCCTTCAAATTAGCTAGATACACTAGTATACCCCCCCCCCCCCCCCTGTATTTCCTTAACATCCAAGGGTGGGGGATGGGTGGCTCTAAAAGCTGTTGATTATTAGATTAGGGACTTAGGGAACAATAGTAACAACCTTAACACTAAGTAGGGACGACAAACAGACAGCATGCACTTAACTACATAACTTTCAAATAGGATCCATTGACTAATGATAACAAAAGAAAGAAAGAAAGAAATGTTTTATTTAACAACGCACTCAACACATTTTTATTTTTGGTTATATGGCGTTAGACATATGGTTAAGGACCACATAGATATTGAGAGAGGAAACCCGCTGTCGCCACTTCATGGGCTACTCTTTTGAATTAGCAGCAAGAGATCTTTTATATGCACCATCCCACAGACAGGATGGTACATACCACAGCCTTTGATATACCAGTCGTGGTGCACTGGCTGGAACGAGAAATAGCCCAATGGGCCCACCGATGGGGATCGATCCCACACCGACCGTGCATTGAGCGAGCGCTGTACCACTGCAGGGGCATAGGCTGAAGCAAATGGTCTACTTTCAGAACTAAAACATACAGGTTTATACTATAGATTTCTGTAAGGCATTTACATTGGGTGAAATTTTCAAATTTGATCAAGAATCAGTAATAAACGCAGTTGTATAACGTTTCGGTACTGTTAATAAATAAATATAGGTATTGCCGAATAATTCCGAATAGCATCGTATAAAAAAAACCCAACGAAGTTGCCTTATTTTTGGTGCATGCAGAATTTTAATGATGCATGTAACTTTTTTTTCAGCATGCACCTGGTGCATGTAATTTTTTTTTTTTCATTTCTAGCCCTGAAGTAGGGACGACAAAGTGACAGCATGCACTTAACTACATCACTTTCAAATAGGATCCATTGACTAATGATAACAAAAGAAAGAAAGAAAGAAATGTTTTATTTAACGACACACTCAACACATTTTTATTTACGGTTATATGGCGTCAGACATATGGTTAAGGACCACATAGATATTGAGAGAGGAAACCCGCTGTCGCCACTTCATGGGCTACTCTTTTCAATTAGCAGCAAGAGATCTTTTATATGCACCATCCGAGAGACAGGGTGGTACATCACGGCCTTTGATATACCAGTTGTGGTGCACTGGCTGGAACGAGAAATAGCCCAATGGTCCCACCGACGGGGATCGATCCCACACCGACCGTGCATCGAGTGAGCGCTGTACCACTGCAGGGGCATAGGCTGAAGCAAATGGTCCACTTTCAGAACTAAAACATACAGGTTTATACATATGGAGTTTCTGGTGGTGCAAAAACGAAATAGAAAAAGGTCCACTTGGTTCATATACGAACCCCCCCCCCCCCAGCCCGGTCCAGATCACGCTACGCCCCTGCACTGGGCTACGTCCCGCCCCCTAATGATAACAATGCATCCACCCACAATTAATGGGCCAGCACCTAGTACTTAATAAGAAGTCGGACAAAAGAAAACCGGCTCCAAGTATACAATTGCTATGCACACAGAGGGGGTCGGACAAAAGAATACCTGCCCCCTCTACCCAAACCCAAAACTCCTTGCTGCTGGTGGGCATGACGGTCATTACAGGTGGAGAGATGGAAGAGAAGGATGACAAGAGGATGGACAGACAAACGGAACGGAGACATGAAAGAATAACATGAGGAACCTGCCGGCCTTACCTCCCATACACAATTGCATCGAGTCTCCCCTGGGTTGTCATGCCCCGATCTGAACAGATCAGGCCCTTTAAAGGGCCCCTATGGGCAACTTAGGAAGACACATCAACACCAGCTATGTCCAATTAACGAGCTACCCTTGGCTTACTCATGTCTAAAACTATACGTATCTTTATCTTTTGGCTGACCATTCACAATTACGCCTAAATTCCTTCATCAAAAGTGCGCACCCATTCTCTTTGGCTTAATCCTACTTGACATTCCAAATTCCATAGCACCATACCATCCTCCGCCTGTTACTGACTTCGGTCGGACTGCTGGTGCTCCCTTGCACCTGCCAACTAGTGCAGGCGGTCCCCCCTCCTTTCCTACCCTGGATGGAGGAACCGGCCGAGACCGGCACCTGTGCCAAGCATAGGCGTGCGCTACAACCGCTTGTTCTGAAATGTGCACGTTAAACACTCTGACCTGACCTAACCTCACTTTGTAGCCCATCAACGCTACACTGTAACGGTTTTCTCAGTATTCTTTTAATTTTTAGCACGTTTTTGATTTGTCTTGTTAAAAGTATTTCTGTGAAAATTAGCAATGACTACGAGAGGTGTTATTTAGTGATTTACGGGATCCGTTGGTGCCAGGGATGAACTTTTTTTTTTTACAACCGTCACTTAGATCTAATTATTTGGTGGCCGCCACCCCACCCCCAATGGCTGACCGTTCACAATTACGCCTAAATTCCTTCATCAAAAGTGCGCACCCATTCTCTTTGGCTTAACCCTACTTGACATTCCAAATTCCATAGCACCATACCACCCTCCGTCTGTTACCGGCTTCGGTCGGACTGCTGGTGCTCCCTTGCACCTGCCAGCTAGTGCAGGCGGTCCCCCCTCCTACCCAACCTCACACTTTTCCTATCCTGGGCGGAGGAGCCGGCCGAGACCGGCACCTGTGCCAAGCATAGGCGTGCGCTACAACCGCTTGTTCTGAAATGTGCACGTTAAACACTCTGACCTGACCTAACCTCACTTTGTAGCCCATAAACGCTACACTATAACGGTTTTTCCAGGAATCTTTTAATTTTTAGCACGTTTTTTATTTTATTTGTCTTGTTAAAAATATTTCTGTGAAAATTAGCAATGACTACGAGAGGTGTTATTTAGTGATTTACGGAATCCGTTGGTGCCAGGGAAGAACTTTTTTTTTTTTACAACCGTCACTTAGATCTAATTATTTGGTGGCCGCCACTCCACCCCCAATAATTTTAAATCCAAACAATATAATTGACATTTATCGTGTTTATCTGCATTTGTCATACAGAATTTTATTTGTAGAATGCAGGAAATTACATTTCAGGATATCTATTTTACATTTTTCGCGGGTGGATGTCTCAGAACCCCTCCGACATTGACGTAAACGCAGATATTAAAAACCCGTTCATATAGACCATAATATTATACACGTGTATATTTTTACATAGTAAGTAATTTTACACGTACTATTATTATACGTAATTTGTTCATATGAGCGCAAATACACACATACGTTATTTTGCTTGGTATGTAAATTTACACCAAGTCAGAAGGTAGTGTAAATTGCATGTTTACATATGTGTAAATTAAAAAACAAACATTTACTCAAGTAAGCAAACACACTAGCCTATTTCTAATGTTAGTCCCCTTAGGTATCATCACCGTTCTTCTATCTGTCTGTCTGTCTGTCTGTCTGTCTGTCCCA
>NC_054711.1:41975444-41977944 GCF_016097555.1 Gigantopelta aegis | reverse complement strand
ATCAAAGGCAGTGGTATGTCCTATGATGTCCTATCATGGTGCATATAAAAGAACCATTGCTACTAATGGAAAGATGTAGCGGATTTTTCTCTCAGATTATTTGTCGAAATTACCAAATGTTTGACATCCAATAGCCGATGATTACTAAATCAATGTCGTTAAACAAAACAAAACTTTATATCCCACATCATAGAACAACGCTGAGTTTGTAGGCGAAGTTGACGGCGATATTTAATTTACGATCAAGGGGAGATTATTTTTGAAAACTGCAGTGCAGTAACACAGAGTTATCCACCATGGTCGCCTAGTTAGAACTTAACTATTTTGAGACGGAATGTTCAGCTATCAGTCAGTGGCAGAGCGCTCGACTGGAGGGTTGCGGGATCGATCGCTCTTATTAGACTCAGTTTTATGTGTACAACCAGCGCTCCACGACCGAGACATCAAAGCCCCTGGAATGTACTGTCCTATCGATGGGGAAAGTCCATAAGAAAGATTCGTTTCTGTTTCATTTATTTATTACTATTAGTTGATTTAATTTGGGTTTTTTTAGAAATAGCCTGTTAAAGTGACACTAGATCCTTTCCTCTCCCTCCTTTCTTTCATTGTTTTATATCAGTTGTGTGTGTGGTTATGGGTCTGGTTGTATGGCCTGACAATTAGTAAATGGCCCTTCCCCCCACCCCCCCCCCCCCCCCCCCCCCCCCCCCCCCCAATTACCGGTATTTACCCGACGCCTATACCTAATGTTTAAGTGCGGTACACAATTTTAAACTGAATTTTATTAAAACTAAACTAGCATGTAAATAACAGTATAACAGCAGATACAACTGTCAGTTGAGTGTAAATATAAACATAGATAAAACTGTTAGTTTAAAGTGTAAATAAAATATAGATAAAACGTTCATTTTAAAGTGTATCTATAAATATAGTGTTCGAACTCGGCTCTCTGTGCGTTTCTGAATTGCATTTATTAAGAATAAGTAAACAGGTACACGTAGCTATCACTTATATATAAAACGAGATTTCTTTGTCACGAAGTTAAATAAACACACCACTGAGTTCTGGATTAAATATCACAGATACGTAAAAACGAGATTCCTTCGTGACTACCGGCCTCGGTGGCGTCGTGGTTAGGCCATCGGTCTATAGGCTGGTAGGTACTGGGTTCGGATACCAGTCGAGGCATGGGATTTTTAATCCAGATACTGACTCCAAACCCTGAGTGAGTGCTCCGCAAGGCTCAATGGGTAGGTGTAAACCACTTGCACCAACCAGTGATCCATAACTGGTTCAACAAAGGCCATGGTTTGTGCTATCCTGCCTGTGGGAAGCGCAAATAAAAGATCACTTGCTGGCTATCGTAAAAGATTAGCCTATGTGGTGACAGCGGGTAACCTCTAAAAACAAATAGTGTCAGAATGACCATATGTTTTACGTCCAATAGCCGAAGATAAGATGATAAATCATTGTGCTCTAGTGGCGTCGTTATAAAACAAACTTTACTTTTGTGACCTATGTGAAGTTGGTTACTTATTCCTCGTTCCTTATTCAATATTTAGTAACGGGAAATGCCGTTTCACATTCCCTTTGCCCGTATTACGTGTATAAATTTATCGACTGGTAAGGTCTGTCTAAGGCCTTGCGATATTGTCTGAACAAGTGAAAATTCGGTATTATCGTAATATAGCACAAATATTTTACTCCGTTTTGCCAATAAATGAGAAGCAGCAGCAACAATAATAACAATAATAACAATAACAATAACTTTCAATATGTCGACAGGCTATGAATAAACGACATCGTTGCTATGGATTAGACGGCATGTACCACCACCCCGATGCATTAGATATATACTTAGAATGTGTGTGAACATTTTGACACCTAGCCTTTCACGGTCCATGGGATATAGGTGCATCGATATATATTGAGTATACACGACTATGCGTTTTCCTCCAATTTTCATTATGGCGACAGGCCATAGACGAACGATTTCGTGCCGATGGCTTAGACGGCATGGACCAACACAACCCCCCCCCCCCCCCCCCCCCGATGCATTAGATATGTACTTAGGGCTTCACAATCCGAACAATGTTCGGAAGGGGGGGGGGGAGGGGGTAAAAGCCATGTTCGGATTGCTTTTCAGGTAAAACATCGGTCCATCGAAGGTCAATGTTTCGTACACATTATATCAATGTTTTTATGTTAGGATTAGGGGAGGGGGAGGGGGTCAAACCAAATCCTAACATTGTTAGGATTATGAAAACCATTGACATTTATGGACCGTCCCTTAGAATGTGTGTGAACATTTTGACAACTAGCCTTGCCCGGTCCATGGGATATAGGTGCATCGAAATATATTGCATATACACGAATATGAGTTTTCCTATGCATATACACGGTTCTGAAACCAAACATAATATGTGTATCATATGATAGAGAGGGAGATATAGAATACGGGATGCCCTGTATTGTTTTTATCATGTAGTATGTACCGGAT
>NC_054711.1:41955444-41970444 GCF_016097555.1 Gigantopelta aegis | reverse complement strand
ATAATTAACCAGGGTACTGCCACGAACACAGACCAGACACCTGCCCTGTTGAATTACATATTTGTTTTTATTAAAAATAAAATAAGGATAAAAAATATGAAGAACACATTAAGGGAGCGAGCACGCTGGTAACCTACAAAAGAATTTTAAAAGATGCTATAACCAAGTTAAAAAAGACATAATATATATAAGGTGCAGCTTCCGGAGGGGGGAGGGGATTAGAAAGAAATGTTTTATTTAACGACGCACTCAACACATTTTATTTACGGTTATATGGCGTCAGACATATGGTTAAGGACCACACAGATTTTGAGAGGAAACCCGCTGTCGCCACTATATGGGCTACTCTTCCGATTAGCAGCAAGGGATCTTTTATTTGCGCTTCCCACAGGCAGGATAGCACAAACCATGGCCTTTGTTGAACCAGTTATGGATCACTGGTCGGTGCAAGTGGTTTACACCTACCCATTGAGCCTTGCGGAGCACTCACTCAGGGTTTGGAGTCGGTATCTGGATTAAAAATCCCATGCCTCGACTGGGATCCGAACCCAGTACCTACCAGCCTGTAGGCTGATGGCCTAACCACGACGCCACCGAGGCCGGTGGGGAGGGGATTACTGCCAGATAAGCCCCCCCCCCCCCCCCAAAAACCGAGCAACAAACACACATCCAAGCATACGACAACATATAACATAAAATACAAAAGACAAAGCAAATACAACATAAAACTAAAAGAAAATTAGGTAAATATCCCCCCGCAACAAAATAAAAATAAAATGGGGAGCCGGGCGGAGACAAACAACACCCAATATAAGAATAAAATATAGAATGGGCCATCGCCCCATCCCCAACAATAAATTGGATGGGTGAGCGAGAGGCACATATATTAAATATAATTATATACAATATTAAATATAAAACTGAATTATAAAAACAAACACTAACACAGTAGCCGATCGATATTAGCGTATGAGTACCAGGCCGTGACCCGACTGTGACCTTTGAAAAACAAAGCCGACACAGCGAGGATTAACCCAAAATAAAAAAAAAAATTGGGGGGGGGGGGGCAATTAAAACTAAATGGTTATAAAAAATAAAAGAAAAAGAAAGATAATGCCAATAAAAATAATAAATTAAAATAAATATACATAATTACAATATACTAAAAGTAACCAAAAATAACAGCATAGCTATAAGAGCTATAAATAACTATTAATACAGTGAACCTAGAGTCGCACAGCCGATCGATACGTGGAGCGCATTGACACCGAGCCCTGACCTTGCTCCGACCTCTGACGTCAGAGACAGCGAGGCTGTACACTCCAGATATCGATCGACATGCGACACGGCCGTAACAACTGTATAAAAAGAATAAATTTAACTATAAAATAAGCTACTTAACCTAGAAATTATTATTTACTTAAAGAAGAAAAAGGAAAAGAAAATGAGAGTAAAAAAAAAAAATAATAACAGCGTAGCTATCTGTGCTATAAATAACCACAGATACAGTGTACATAGTGTCGCAAGACCGATCGATACGTGGAGCATGTTGACACAGAGCCCTGACCTTTGCTCCGACCTCTGACGTCAGAGACAGCCGGCTACACACTCGAGATATCGATCGGTATGCGCCACGGCCGTAACAAACGTAAAATAAGAATATTAAACAGAAAAAAAAAAAAAAAAAAAAAAAAAAAATTAAACTGTAACATACGCTATGTTAAAATTTAAATAATAATATAATAAGACATAAAACTAATTAACCAAATTAATTAATTAAACTATAATAATAACTAATAAAACCATAAAATAAGAGACAGCCCTCGGGGAGAGCGGTCGGGGGGGGGGGGGGGGGGGAGGGGGATAAATTTAATTAATAATGAAAGCCGATTACCCATGAGTGCCAATTAAATATAGCGCTCAAAAAAAGAAACGGCCTTCATAACTACTTTAGTTTATAAATTTATAATTAAATCATCAATCAGCTAGCATTATTCATGCAAGTCTAATTAATAATAAATAAAACAAATTAAGTATATTTAAATATTAACATTTGTCTCCATCACATATGCCATTAATAATCTATCTACAGTTGATTTAAACTGTTTATTTGGTTTAATACATTTTTAGGAGTAAATGGGATATTATTTTTATTGAAAAAATTTATGAGTTTAGTTCTATTATTTGTGTATTTATTACAGAAGAATAAATAGTGATTTATGTCTTCTATAGTATTGCAATGGGTGCAATTAGGGCTATTGATTTTTTTCATTTTAAATTTAATTTGGTTCAAAGCAACAGAAACACCCATGCGTAGTCTTGCTATTGTTTTAGTAGCTTTAATGCTAAAAGATGTAGGACCCTGTGAGGAGACAATAGGTTTAATATTGGCGTGCCATGCTCTCGTCCTGTGGTTCCAATCTATTTGCCACAGGCGGTCAATGCATGGCACGATAATTGAATTAATTTCACTGTAATTATATTTTATATTAATCTTAACCCCATCATCCATTACGGCTTTTTTGGCCCACTGATCAGCCATTTCGTTACCGTGAATACCCACATGGGCCGGTACCCATTCAAAGACGACTTTCACCCCTACCTGAATAATTTTATTGTAAAAGCTAATAATATTCTTAACAATTTCAGACCTGACACTGTGGGAACCATCTACGGCATTAAGGGCACTTAGGCTGTCAGATAGAATAATACATTTATTTTGGTCGTCCATTTTATCATAGTTGTTTAATATCCACACCAGGGCATATTGTATAGCCAATAGCTCCGTGGTGTAGACAGAAATATTATCAGTCAGTCTGGCTCTAAAATAACTATATCCATTTAATTCTTTGACGGCAAAGGCCATACCCGTCCTACCAGTTATGGGGGTTTTAGAGCCGTCTGTGTAAATTTGTACATAATTTTTATATCTTTCCCCCATAATAATTCTAAAAAGGGTATTCTTAAATACTGGTAGGTCTATTTGTGCTAATTCAGTTTTAATAAAAAAAAATTACCTTGGGGGGTATGAGAGCCCATGGGGCTTTGAATCTAGCACTATCTGTGAAGCGCTTATGCTTTGAAAAATTGACTACTTTGTCATAAAGTAATTAAAAATTAAAAATACCCACCCACCTAAAAAAAAAAAAAAAAAACAAAAAAAAACAAAAAAAACAAAAAAAACAAACAAAAAATCATCTTTGAAACACCAACAAAAGAAGCCCCGAATGTCGGCATCTTTCGTCTTGTTAGAACAACATATTCAAAATAAGGAATCAAACAACAGCGATTTCATTCGTTAACCTATTGGAGGCGGGGCGTAGCCCAGTGGTAAAGCTCTCTCTTGATGCGCGGTCGGTCTGGGATCGATCCCCGTCGGTGGGCTCATTGGGCTATCTCTCGTTCCAGCCAGTACACTACGACTGGTATGTGGGAAAGTGCATATAAAAGATTCTTTACTGCATTAGGAAACATGTAGCTGGTTTCCACTGATGACTACGAGTCAGAATTACCAAATGTTTGACATCCAATAGACGATGATTAATTAATCAATGTGCTCTAGTGATGTCGATAAACAAAACAAACTGCATTAACCTGTTGTGAAACTACTTCATTTTCAAAGTTTCCTTCTTGGTGGTAAGGTCGGATAAAATATTTTAATCGAGAATGCCCATACCACGGCCTTTGATATACCAGTCGTCGTGCACTAGCCGGAACGACAAATAACGCAATAGGCTCACCGACGGGGATCGATCCCAAATCGAGCGCTTTGCCAATGGGTTACGTCCCGCCCTATTAAAAAAAAAAAAAAAAAAAAAAAAAAAAAAATACAAGCAAAAAAAATAAAAGAAAAAGAGTAACCTATGTGGCGGTAGCGGGTTTCCTCTAACCTACTAACAATAATGTTATCACAAGACTAGGCAGCAGGCTTGAGTCCCACGGAGAGCGTTCTTGAACCTTAGATTAGATATAAGTACGAATATAGACGAGGTGAGGGTATGATAATATATCTTTAATTGAGATTAATGTGAAAAATGCGTTTTCGCTATATTTTGTCATCATTTTAGTGTGTCTTATAAGGAAGTGAAAAATGCGTTTTCATGGTACATGGTAAAACACAGTGAACGCATATTTCACGAAAATGTGAAAAATGCGTTCGAATTCTGTGACAAATGCGGCCGGATTCTTCATACGTGTGAAAAATTCGTTTTGTTAAAAATGAGATCCAACAATGCTCTATCAATGGAATGAATGTATATGTCAAATACATAACGAAACACAGATATTTGTTTTCTACATTTCTTTCATAATTCTTTATAGATCATTAAACCTGTATTTTAATAATAATACTTTACACGTGACAAACGATCTCGTACACTGTGAATACCACTAAATAGTGTGTGGTTAATATTTCAAATATTCCATCAGTTCATCATGCAGATAGTAGTCGATGATTCTGGTAGATCAGAAGGACCAACTCAACAATTCCACAGCTATAAAGTACTTTTAAAATCATCTATAGCATATGGAATTAATCAATTGGCAAATACATCACGACATTCCTCATCATGGGCAAGACTAGGTGTCAAAATGCTCGCACATACTCTAATTGGAAGTACATTTCTAACAATGGTGTGGAGCTCGATGCAAGGCTAGGTCTTCGACACGACATCATTTATCATGGCCTGTCGCCATATTGAAATTCGGCAGAAAAGGTTTATAATGATGTATATGGAAAATTCATTTACATGCACTTATACCCCATGGACCGGGCAAGGCTAGGTGTCAAATTGTCACATCTTGTTCTTAGTAGATTTCTAATGCAACGTGATGGTGGTCTATGCTGGCATCATGATCCAGATTACCGAAACGACTTCATTTCTGCATGGCATGTCGCCATATTGAAATTCGACAGAAAAAAGGCATAATGATGTATATGCAATGCATTTTCATGCACTTATACACCATGGACCTGGCAAGAAAGAGTAGGTGTCACAGCATGTTCACACATGCTCAAAGTGCAGTTATAATGGAATGGAATGTGGTCGTCCATGCCGTCTAACCCATTGAACGACGTCGTTTTCTATGGCCACATTAGCATAATGAAAATTAGAAGAAAACAGCATAATCATGTATATATGCAATGTATTTTGATGCACTTATACCCCATGGACCGGGCAAGGCTAGGTGTCAAAATGCTCACACATACTCTAGTACATTTCTAATGCAATGGTGTGGTGGTCCATGCCGTCTGATTCATCGACACGACTGATGGCCAGTCGCCATATTGAAATTCGGCAGGCCCGTTTTGATTTATATGAAATTTTACATGCACTTATACCCCATGGATAATGCTAGGTGTTTCTTAGTAGATTTCTAATGCATTTGGTGGTCTATGCACTATATGCGATGCATTTCTGCATGGTCCGTCGGCAATTCTAGGTGTCAAAATGTTGCACATGTATTTTCATACACTTACATTTGCAATGCAGTCAACATGTTCACACATGGTGGTCCATGCCGTCTGACCCATCGACACGACGTCGGTTAAAAAAAGGTTCATGCCATCTTTCGAAACGGCCCCACAGCGTATCGCCATAATGAAAATTTAGAAGAAAAAGCATAATGATGTATATGCAATGTATTTTGATGCACTTATACCCCATGACCGGGCAAGGCTAGGTGTCAAAATGTTGTTCAGACATATTCTAAGTACATTTCTAATGCAGCGGGATGGTGGTCCATGCCGTCTAACCCATCGACACGACGTAGTTTTCCAACAGCCTCTCTCCATAATGAAAATGAGAAGAAAAATGCATAAATCATGTATATACAATGTATTTTGATGCACTAATAGGCCCCATTCCACTGGGCAAGACTAGGTGAGGAGGTCTGGACCCACACATGATCTATGTCTCACTTTATCTAATTTTTGCCGGGAGGTATTTAAACGCCGTCTAACCCATCGACACACGTCCCGTTCGTCCACAGGCCTGTTGCCACAATGAAAATTAGCAGAAAAAGCATAATGATGTATATGCAATGTATTTTTTTATAGCACTTATACCCCATGGACCGGGCAAAGGATAGGTGTCAAAATGCTCGCACATACTCTAAGTACATTTCTAATGCAATGGTGTGGTGGTCCATGCCGTCTGACCCATCGACACGACGTCGTTTAGTTTACATGTGGCCTGTCGCCTTCATGAAATTGCGAGAGAGAGAAAAGCATGCATTAGAGAGACGCGAGAGAGGTCTGAGACGCCCTCAGCTCATGACGGGAGAGAGAGGACTTTACAAGAGAGAGAGAGAGAGAGGGTGGGTACTGGTGGTGGAAATGGGGTGGGGTGTGACAAATCACATGTTATGTAATTATGTCACTTTGATTGTCCGTTATTATGATGTTGATGATAATAATAATATTAATAGCATTATTATTATTATTATTATTATATTGTCTGCTCATTTATTGGCAAAAAGGAGTCAAATATGTATGCTATATTGCGATAATACTGAATTTTCACTTGTACAGACATTATCGCAAGCCCTCAGACAGACCTTACCAGTCGATAAAGTTAAGCATGTAGTACGCGCAAAGCGAATGTGAAACGGAATTTCCAATTACTTATTCGATATTGATTAAGGAACGAGGAATAAGTAACCAACTTCACAGAGCCATTCATGTGCACTTTACTGACCCCAAGTCAAGTAGGTATTAGCTGTACAATTTATAGGACAAACATCGAGTCGGCCGTTCGACTTGCTTCAAACTTTTACCTTTATTGCTACCTGGCTTTTTATTTTTCAGACAGTAAATACGAAGGGGCAAACTCTGCCCCAAACGGAATTAGTGGGGCACAGCAATACTTAATATTATACAACAATTTATTTTACGATATAGGTCAACGTAAAACAATGCCCCATTATTTTGTGGTAATGTATCCAAAAGCCGTGCTATAAAAAATAGACTGCCAAGTCTTATAAAAAAAAAAAAATCATCAGTAAACTCGTACAGCATATCAGAGTAATTCTTAACACATTATACTGCAAACAAATAGCTTGTGAAGTGTCTAACATCATTTGCTACAACATTTTAAACGTTAACCAAATCATACTTATTTTGTAACACATTAGTGGCCCATTACATTTATTTTCGACCCCTGTAACAACAACGCCTGTGAAGTCAATATGGCGGACATGATGAATTCGTCTACGAATACGCACATAAATAGAAATATTTTAAACTCCAAAATAACTTCAACTAAGGGAAATAACATAATTCCAGGCTATTTAGTAAATTCAGTAGCAACATGTACAGTGTAACAAATTCATCTAAATATCGTCTACCAAGTAAAGTAAATTCACTGTCAGCTGAAGTGTCAAAATCAGCTGTTTGCTATCAACGTGTTAATCACGCGATTTCGTACATTACTATAAATACTCATAATAATTAATGGACACATTAGTATGGCCCATTGCAATATATATATGATGTAGCTAAAGACTTTACTCCTAGCACACCCACCCATCTCGCACCCTCCTCCGGTACGTAGAATAGCCCTAACATGTCGGTGAAAGCACACACCCCACACCGCCCCCCACTCCGTGTTTTGTAACACTAACGAGTTAAATTCGACAACTTGTGCCCACTCCTGCATATAGTATATATGCATGGACATTATATACAATAAAATGTGTTTAACAACAAAAACGTTAAACACATCAGGCGCGTGCGCGTATCGATCACCCACACACACACACACACACACACACACACACACACACACACAAGTTTTCTTTTCTTTTTCCCCCAATGCACTTTCCGAACAAACATGACACGACCCCCACATAAACTTCGCTCGCCAGTCTAAAGTTTTCTTTCCCCTTAAATTCCTTCACTCCCTGTATATATAAATACATATACGACGGCCTCGGGTGCTAAGCATGCAGTCAGTCATACAGAACAATATGTCTGACTGGGTTATTGGACACAAACAAACCCCAAACATGTAGCTGGAGACGTTCCTTTGTAATCCGTTAAAGCAAGACTGTAATGAAATACTCTCCGGGAGAGACAGAGATTAAACCGCTAACCCAGGCTCTTTGTTCCAGGTCAAAACGCATTCATATATTAAATCTGTCTTTGAAATCATTCACATGACTATGAAAACAAGCAGGTAAACACATTCTCTCTGGCCTCGATGGCGCAGTGGTTAAGCCATCGGACTACAGGCTGGTAGGTACAGGGTTCGCAGCCCGGTACCGGCTCCAACCCAGAGCGAGTTCTTAAGGGCTCAATGGGTAGGTGTAAGGCCACTACACCTCTTCTTTCTCACTAACCACTAACCAACTAACAACTAACCCACTGTCCTGGACAGACAGCACAGATATCTGAGATGTGTGCCCATGACAGCGTGCTTGAACATTAATTGGATATAAGCACGACAATAAGATGAAATCAATCAATCTCTGGGAGATATATACACTTCAAAAAAAAGTAGGAGAACCTAAAATATTAATGTTAATATCAACTATTAGACCGAACATACGTTTTGACCACAGACATCCTAGTAAAGAACGTTCTGGTCTGTTTATCAACACACCGAAACACATTCCATAGTTTGCACGTACATCACGCACTTGCTTGTACACGTGAGTTGGGTGTCATTCTCGATTTTGACAATTTCCAGGAAGGTCGATTAATCACTGTGGAACAATATTTCTGTCAATCTTTTTTTATTCTGTTGATCATACAGTTGTTACTGTTTTGTTTTTAGTCATTTGTATTGTTTAAATCTGCGATTTACTGATAAAAAAACGTCAACTTTCAAATTTCACTTCTGACCCCAATCGTCCTTCAAGATCTTTGGTGGTCATAAAACCTACTGTAATACTGAACTACCGGTTGTAATGTTTGCCCAATTAATTCACTATTATCATATAACCATTCCCCACTGCTAATATACCTTACAATACTGGCAACTGTAAATTCTTATTAGAGTTCCCCTACTTTTTTTGAAGAGTATATATTATATACAGTATACATTACAGACATGAGACCGTTATTTCACGTCCAACCTAACACATATATTCTGTTTTATCACTGGCAGAGACAACCATGAGATATTTTCAATATTCCACATCGAGTCATCGCTTGATGCGCGGTCGCTCTAGGATCGATCCCCGTCGGTGGACCCATTGGGCTATTTCTCGTTCCAGCTAGTGCTCCACAACTGGTATAACAAAGGCCGTGGTATGTACTATCCTGTCTGTGGGATAGTGCATATAAAAGACCCCTTGCTGCTAATCAAAAAGAGTAGCCCATGAAGTGGCGACAGCGGGTTTCCTCTCTCAATATCTGTGTGGTCCTTAACCATGTCTGACGCCATATAACCGTCAATAAAATGTGTTGAGTGCGTCGTTAAATAAAACATTTCTCTCTCTCTCTCTATCCCCATCTCTCTCACACACACACAAACACATAAACTATGTTGCCCTCCACATGTCTCTCTGCCCCTTCTATCTCTGTCTCTCTCTCTCTCCTTCTCTCTTGCACCATCCCTTCTATCTCTGTAACTGTCTCTTTCTCTCTCTCTCCCTGTCTCTCTTTCTCTTTCTGTCTCTCTCTCTCTCTCTCTCTCTCTGCCCCCTCTTTCTATATTTGTCTCTTTCTGTACCGCGTCTCTCTTTTGTTTTATCACTGAGCTGTGTGTGTGTGTGTGTGTGTGTGTGTGTGTGTGTATGTGTGTCACCCTCCACATGTTTCTCTGCCCCTACTATCTCTGTCTCTCTCCTTCTCTCTTACACCTCCCTTCTATATCTGTCTCGCATTCTATCTCTTTCTGGTTATCCCTCTGTGTGTCTCTCTGTGTCTCTGTGTCTCTCTCACATTAATAACGGTTAATTCTTGGTTAATGGTTAGCTGTTAGTGAGACAGAAGTTTGTGTCCATATGGGGAGGTGTAAGACCATACAGCCACTTCCGTCTCACCAACACCTAACCAATAACCACCTAGATCCGCCCTTGAATGGGGAGGTGTAAGACCATACACCCACTTCTGTCTCACTAACAGCTAACAATTAACCACCTAGATCTGCCCTTGAATGGGGAGGTGTAAGACCATACACCGACTTCTGTCTCACTAACAGCTAACAATTAACCACCTAGATCCGCCCTTGAATGGGGAGGTGTAAGACCATACACCCACTTCTGTCTCACTAACAGCTAACAATTAACCACCTAGATCCTCCCTTGAATGGGGAGGTGTAAGACCATACACCGACTTCTGTCTCACTAACAGCTAACAATTAACCACCTAGATCCGCCCTTGAATGGGGAGGTGTAAGACCATACACCGACTTCTGTCTCACTAACAGCTAACAATTAACCACCTAGATGCGCCCTTGAATGGGGAGGTGTAAGACCATACACCGACTTCTGTCTCACTAACAGCTAACAATTAACCACCTAGATCCGCCCTTGAATGGGGAGGTGTAAGACCATACACCGACTTCTGTCTCACTAACAGCTAACAATTAACCACCTAGATCCGCCCTTGAATGGGGAGGTGTAAGACCATACACCGACTTCTGTCTCACTAACAGCTAACAATTAACCACCTAGATCCGCCCTTGAATGGGGAGGTGTAAGACCATACACCGACTTCTGTCTCACTAACAGCTGACAATTAACCACCTAGATCCGCCCTTGAATGGGGAGGTGTAAGACCATACACCGACTTCTGTCTCACTAACAGCTAACCAATAACCACCTAGACCCGCCCTTTAACGGGGAGGTGTAAAACCATACACCGACTTCTGTCTCACTAACAGCTGACAATTAACCACCTAGATCCGCCCTTGAATGGGGAGGTGTAAGACCATACACCGACTTCTGTCTCACTAACAGCTAACCAATAACCACCTAGATCCGCCCTTGAATGGGGAGGTGTAAGACCATACACCGACTTCTGTCTCACTAACAGCTAACCATTAACCACCTAGATCCGCCCTTGAATGGGGAGGTGTAAGACCATACACCGACTTCTGTCTCACTAACACCTAACCAATAACCACCTAGATCCGCCCTTGAATGGGGAGGTGTAAGACCATACACCGACTTCTGTCTCACTAACACCTAACCATTAACCACCTAGATCCGCCCTTGAATGGGGAGGTGTAAGACCATACACCGACTTCTGTCTCACTAACAGCTAACAATTAACCACCTAGATCCGCCCTTGAATGGGGAGGTGTAAGACCATACACCGACTTCTGTCTCACTAACACCTAACCATTAACCACCTAGATCCGCCCTTGAATGGGGAGGTGTAAGACCATACACCGACTTCTGTCTCACTAACAGCTAACCATTAACCACCTAGATCCGCCCTTGAATGGGGAGGTGTAAGACCATACACCGACTTCTGTCTCACTAACACCTAACCATTAACCACCTAGATCCGCCCTTTAACGGGGAGGTGTAAAACCATACACCGACTTCTGTCTCACTAACAGCTAACCATTAACCACCTAGATCCGCCCTTACCTGTGCTAACATATCTGTCTAGTTTGTTTGTGTAATTGATTCACATACTTTAATGTCCCGACAAAAGTCTAGTCATGCATAAATCTTTCATATCAGTATCTGCGCGTCTCATTTAAATAATCTATTATTAAAGGGACATTCCCGAGTTTGCTGCATTATAAGATGTTTCCGACTAATAAAATATTCCTACGAGTAAACTTACATATTAAATGTATTTTCTTGGTTAGGTTACTTGGTTAGAATATCAGTGTCTGTATATTCAATGTATTTCTGGTCGTCTTAATATTTGTAAGAAGCCTAAACTGGATTCTCTGTTCAAATAATTTCGTACGTACGAAAAAAAACATTTTTAGGAAATAAAATGAAATTGAACCTATTACAAATATTAGAACGACCAGAAACACGTTTAATATACAGCTACTAATATTTTATGCAGACAAATATATTATAATGTAATTACAATCGGTAAAAATTTCTCTGTTAGTCGATAACATTTTAAAAAGTGCAGCAAACTCAGGAATGTCCCTTTAAGAGAGAGAGAGAGAGAGAGAGAGAGAGAGAGAGAGAGAGAGAGAGAGAGAGAGAGAGAGAGAGAGAGAGAGAGAGAGAGAGAGGGGGGGGGGGGGGACTCAGAGACAGAAAGAGGGTGAGAGAGAGGGACAGAGTGAGAAAGAAAGAAATGTTTTATTTAACGACGCACTCAACACATTTTATTTACGGTTATATGGCGTCAGATATATGGTTAAGGACAGATTTTAAGAGGAAACCCGCTGTCGCCACTTCATGGGCTACTCTTTCCGATTAGCAGCAAGAGATCTTTTATTTGCGCTTCCCACAGGCAGGATAGCACAAACCATGGCCTTTGTTGAACCAGTTATGGATCACTGGTCGGTGCAAGTGGTTTACACTTACCCATTGAGTCTTGCGGAGCACTCACTCAGGGTTTGGAGTCGGTATCTGCCTCGACTGGGATCCGAACCCAGTACCTACCAGCCTGTTGACCGATGGCCTAACCACGATGCCACCGAGGCCGGTGGACAGAGTGAGAGACACGCACACAGAGAAAGAGAGAGAATGGACGGGGAAGCAGCTCAGCTCAGCTCAGCTCAGCTCAGCTCAGAGAGAGAGAGAGAGAGAGAGAGAGAGAGAGAGAGAGAGAGAGAGAGAGAGAGAGAGAGAGAGAGAGAGAGAGAGAGAGAGAGAGAGAGTAGGGGAGGACAAGTGTATTAACCTCAGACCGAATTGTTCACATATATCTCTATAGCAACCAGTCAGTTTTATGTACTAGCCAATCATCGACGAATTGTTCACATAGATCTCTATAACAACCAGTCAGTTTCCATCTTCTAGCCAATCACTGATCATACTTTTATCAGCTGGACTATTTATAGTAAGGGACTGGACGTAGCCCAGTGGTAAAGCCTTCACCTGATGCGTTGTCGGTCTGGTATCGATCCCCGTCGGTGGGCCCATCGCGCTATTTCTCGTCCCAGCCAGACATCACCACTGGTGTATCAAAACCGTGGTATGTGCTTTCCTGTATGTTGCGTGGTGCATATACAAAATCCCTTGCTACTAATTGTAAAATGTAGCGGGTTCTCCCTCCAAGATTTTATGTAAACATTTCCTATTATTTGACACCCAATAACCGATGAATAATGAATAAATGTGCTCTAGTGGTAGAGGATTAATACATGTACGTGCTCTAGTGGTGTCGTTAAATAAAGCAGTCTTTAATTTCAACTAACATAATCCTGCCTTTACCACGATCGCCCTTCTTTAATTGTTTTGTGAGATTGTGCTCGTCGATAGAACACAACTAAATTGATGTCCTATCTTTCTTGCGTTTTGTTTAGGTCTGCACCTATTTGCCTTGATAAATATCGTTCTCACGACTCGGCCATACAACTTGTGCTGAACAATAGTTTAAACAGACCAAGCAGTGACGGATTCAGGGGGGTCGAACCCTCTCCCCAACCTCACCACGCCTGTTGTTGTGCTCAGAAGGCTGGACATGTTGAATTTGAACAACTGGAATTCACATTTTATCGGGGAACCCCCTGGCAGGTTCAGGCCCTTTGACCCCTCAAATACATGTATGTCCTTCTCCGGACGATCGCATCCCCACTACTTTAAAATACTCAGAAGGACGTCCCCTTTGCGCGTGAATAAAAATACGTATTTACCCGTCTTATAAATCACTCTTAACAGAAAATAGAAACTGTATTAATTAATTCTTTACTTTATAGATATGCGTCAGTCTCTTGACAAAAGTGTAGTTTTACTGAAATGTTTAATGTCCGTCTTTCTATGCGTCTTACTTCGTGTGAGCCGTTAGTGTGTTCTGGACAATAACAACTGTTGTGTATGACGTAAATACTCGGAGACCGTTTTGTTGTCGTCGTGGAGATGATACAAAATACCCGGTTCTGTGTCTATAGACCAGCGTTCACAAAACACCACCTGCGTCGGTTAGTCCTATTCAAGAAGTCACGTGTTGATCAGTTCCCACGGGAAATCAAACAATCTAATTAAAATTAGCTCCACTATTACATTTGATTTGTCGCTAAAAGTACTTTATTTAACCATCTACATAATTACCATAACTCACTTATTACTGATATTTTGTAAAACTAATTAAATTATGTCAACGGTCCATAATTCGGAGAAAAATAACGGCTATTTGCAGAGCAGAGGTGTGACGTATTATTTTGAGTTACGTGGCGGGCATGCCCCCGAATAACCGCAGTGTCAAAACGATTTACCAAGCTCGTGTAACGAGATCGCTATACCGTCCTCTGCGACGTAGGTTAAATAGAAAAAACAAAAAACAAAACAAAACGAATTTGTTTTTAAATTTAAAAATCAATAAAAACATGTACTGAATGATAATAAGCTTATACATTAATTTATTTTAGTAACAGAAGCATGTTAAACGTCGACAATCCCGACGGGTTAGGCCTTTGCATCTATAGGTAAATTTATCGTTGGTCGTACGCAGAAAAACAACCCCTCTAAACATCATAATCACAAACATCTTCATTTTCCACCTTGTCAAATATATTTTATGCAAAATATGCCATAACAGCTGACTTGGGATAGGAATTGCTACATTTTAAAAGAACTCTGAACTAGACGGTGTTTATATACGATGCGACTATATATATGACCGCCGTGTATATAGCCTCCGCTAACGAGGGCTGACTATATTCACAGCAAAAATGTATCTAGCTGAAAAATAAGTATTTAATTGATCCATATTACCGAACCATCTGGAACAGGAGGAATACATACTAAGTACTGTGCGAACAGTGCGTTTTCTGAACAGAGGAGACGGGGTGTGTGTGTGTGTGTGTGTGTGTGTGTGTGTGTGTGTGTGTGTGTGTGTGTTTATGAATCTATGAATAGCGTAATATTGCGTCTACAGTACTAACAAAAAATTAATAATAAATA
>NC_054711.1:41918090-41955244 GCF_016097555.1 Gigantopelta aegis | reverse complement strand
TACTACTAGGGGTGTTCACTTTGTGATATATCATTTATTTTATTTTACCTTACCTTACCTTACCATACCATACCATACCATACCATACCATACTTTATTTTATTTATTTTCAATTTAATTTTTTTGCCCCAGGAAAACATTGGAGGAGTTAGGGAGCCCTAATTCATTGTCCCATTTTATGCTTATATTAATTTTTTTTTTTTATAAATATTGCGAAACAATACCACTATCATTTCTAATTTCATGTAAATGTGCATGAAAAAGCAGTGTTATATTTCTACTTACATGTAAAAAAGAAAAACAAAATTAAGAACAAAAAACAATATATTTAATATTTTAAATGTCCTATTTATTTTTCATCATTTGAAAATTTAATTGTTATTTCTGTAATTATATGTATGTTATTGATTTGTTTTATTTTATTATATGTATAGGAACCTATATATATTTGCGAGCATAATACATTATTTTTATTTCTAATATATGATATTGACGATACCGAAATACACGTGGGTAATAATCTAATCATATAATCTCAAGCTTAATACAACGTGTTTTTGTAAACTGTACACGCAACTTTAATTCCAGTCTGCCATTACTAGATATTCAAATGTCGTAAGAATATGTGACGCGGTGTATTTTTTAATGGAAATGACGTCAAACTCGAATGACGTCATTTTCGATGTCCTTAAATCATAACAAACTAGGTCTTAACGGTTTTTTTGTTTTCTGAACGCTGGACAGCTTTCAGTGTCAAATTGCCATTGAAATGTTTTTATTCGATGACAATGAATGCATACGTCAATGATGGAGTGTCACACAAGTACGTTTGCTTAAATGTCAATAAACCTAGTGTCGTGACCTCGATTAATTTACAACTAATTTGCAAATTTATCAAATTCTTAAAGTATGTGATCTTAAAAATATCACATACTTCGATTGCACTGAAAATGTAAGATATATGATAAATATTATATGATAAATGTTCATATTAAATGGGATAACAAACATTGAATAGAAGCCGGAAGTAAACGCGAAGAATGGAACGTGGCGTTTTACAAAATAAAACATTATTAAATGCTGTTACCGTTTTTTATTGCAAACCCTCAAGTATTATGAGTCAAATATGTACACATTTAATGGTTTTGGCATGGTGGATATATGATAGAAAGTTGTGAGAACGGTAGTTAGTTAGTTAGTTAGTAACTGATTTAACGTGTCCATATATCTCTAGGGTTTCGAACACGCCTATCCCGAGTCCGGCCTCCGATAGGATCGGGGGTCTGACTCGGACAGGGATAGAGAACGGTAGGGAGTAGCCTACATGGTTGGGGAAAACCCACGATTTGACTAACATTATTTATTTTTTCTACTGCAGAATTTCGTAGATTTTTATTGTTTACTTTAATTTTTAGCCATTCTACGCTTCAGTCACATACATGCTCATATTTAGGTCGGGAATAATAGAGTGGATATACCGATCGGTGCGTTACAATAAAAATTTAAAAACCGGAATTGTGTATAGTGCACGAATGCCACCTGCAAATGCTTACCGTAATACAGTCCAACCTCGTCATACCGCCCTCCTGTATACCGCCATCTACGCTTGTCGCCTGTAAATTGTTTGAGCACAGATAGTCTGTATTTAAATTTACATATATTTACCCCGTTTTACCGCAGCCAGCGCCCTACCCCCCCCCCCCCCCCGCCCTCCGCCAACGCATTGCGTGATACATTCCTATACGAAAATACAGTAAACCAATCCGATAAACCGCATTGTGTGTGTGTGTGTGTGTGTGTGTGTGTGTGTGTGTGCAGGGCTGTACCCTGACCAAAATCCATGGGGGGCACAAAATTTTATAAATAATTTTTAACATACTATAAAGATTAAACATTTCTATGCTATTACTGGAGATATATAAAATAAAAAAAAGGACAAGATTCTCAGCTGCCCCCCCCCCCCTGCCCCCCCCCCCCGGAGGGTACGGCCCTGGTGTGTGTGTGTGTTTGTCTGTCTGTGTGTCTGTGTCTGTGTGTAATGTTTGTGTGTATGTTTGTACGTGTGTCACTGGATCAGTGTGTGCCTGCGTGGTTTTGTGTGTGTGTGTGTGTGTGTGTGTATGTATGTGTGTGTAATGTTTGTGTCTTGGTGTGTATGTATGTGTGCGTGTCTGTGTGTACGTGTCTCATTGTATGAGTGTGTGCGTGCGTGGTTTTGTGTGTATGTGTGTGTCTGCTATTGTGTGTGTGTGTGTGTGTGTGTGTGTGTGTGTTTGTTGTAATTGTGTGTATATGTTTCTGTGTGTAATTTGTGCCTGCGTGTGTCATTTTGTGTCTGTATGTATGTTTGCATGTGTAGTGCCCACAAATGTCACAACGACCACAAATGTCGCAATGTTACTGCCACAAATGTCCTAATCGACCACAAATGTCACACGATCGACCACAAATGTCACACGATCGACCACAGATGTCACAAAGGTCTCAACCACAAATGTCACAACGCTGAACGCCACAAATGTCACAAAGACATGTATATGACGCAACTCATCAACCACAAATGTCATAATTTACGTTTTACATTTTTTTGCTTGTTTTGACCTTTTGGGGTTATACCTTTAGCTCAAATATAATGTCCCTTGCTCAGGAGGATTTTGGGATCTATTCCCACTGTGGCATCCCCTAAAATGTTTCATTATTAGCACCAACTTAGTGGTCTAAAAACTCGATATCAAATCAATATTACACTGTGAAAAAGCACTGTTGAATAAAATGACTCTCGTACCATGTTCAGCACCATATAAGTAATGTTAGTGTGAACAAGACTGTCATGTTTGGTCGAACTGCTATAAAGGCCACCTTTATTTAACATCCAAACATCAATAACGGGCACTTCAAGCTGTACATTACGTATACCAATGCATCTATTTTAATCTGTATATAACGACCACCTGCTAATAAAGTTGACTTTTTGTAAGTTCTTTGTTAATTAGAAAGAAAAAAAAGAAAGAAATGTTTTATTTAACGACGCACTCAACACATTTTATTTACGGTTATATGGCGTCAGACATGGTTAAGTACCACAAAGATTTTGAGAGGAAACCCGATGTTGCCACTACATGGGCTACTCTTTCCGATTAGCAGCAAGGAATCTTTTATTTGCGCTTCCCACAGGCAGGATAGCACAAACCATGACCTTTGTTGAACCAGTTATGGATCACTGGTCGGTGCAAGTGGTTTACACCTACCCATTGAGCCTTGCGGAGCACTCAATCAGGGTTTGGAGTCGGTATCTGGATTAAAAATCATATGTCTCGACTGGGATCCGAACCCATTACCTACCAGCCTGTAGACCGATGGCCTAACCACGACGCCACTGAGGCCGGTTTGTTAATTAGAGGTTTACAAAATACCTAGTAAGTTAGAAGAAAATATGTGTCCATTTGTTAAAGCAATAAAAATATGTTTCAATCAATCAAATACTCAATGTATACAGTGTCCCACGAACTGTGATGTCATAATAGAGAAGAGTGGAACATAGCTCAGCGAAAAAGCGTCTGACTGCGGTTCGAGTGGTCCAAGGATCGATCCTCCTCATTGGACTCATTTAGTTATATCACGTGTTTCAGCCAGTGATCAATAACTAGTGCACCAAAGGACCGAGCTAAGTGCTGTCGTATGAATGGTGCTATCATAAAAGAACCCTTGTTGCTAAGAGTAGAGAACGTGGCGGGAACGGGTTTGACAGTAATTAATGTGTTTCAGCAGTCTTGTAAAACATACAGATTTTATTTTACCATTTTCTTATACTATTTTAATGCAGTTAAAAAGAATAATATCAGAACGGTCTAGTATAAATCATTTTATGATGTGTAAGACAATGATGTTGAAAACACACACACACACACACACACACACACACTGCAACTGCCCGCGGCAATAGGCAATGCCACAGAGATTGCCGCGGAGTTTTTCATTCTCTTTAGCACTTTTTGTTTTGCCGTGGAATAAATTTGATTTCGTTTTGTTTGTGGGGTTTTTTTTTTGTTTCTCAAGATGTATTTTTTATTATTATTATAACTAGCGGTCTATGAACTCTATTGACAGTTCCTAACATGTGCATTCGAGGGATTGATCACAATCTTATTCAGATTTCCTTATAATCCAGAGTTGAAAACATATTAACGGTATTTTTGTTCCATAAACTTTTTCTTAATCGCAGGGGTTGTATATATACAAAAGTCAACTTTATTAGCAGGTGGTCGTTATATACAGATTAAAATAGATGCATTGGTATACGTAATGTACAGCTTGAAGTGCCCGTTATTGATGTGTGGATGTTAAATAAAGGTGGCCTTTATAGCAGTTCGACCGAACATGACAGTCTTGTTCACACTAACATTACTTATATGGTGCTGAACATGCTACGAGAGTCATTTTATTCAACAGTGCTTTTTCACAGTGTAATATTGATTTGATATCGAGTTTTTAGACCACTAAGTTGGTGCTAATAACGAAATATTTTAGGGGATGTTACAGTGGGAATAGATCCTGTAATCCTGCCGAGCAAGTGACACTATATTTGAGCTAAGGGTATAACCACAAACGGACAAAACAAGATTGTTTTTTAAAAAACGTCAGTGTAAATTATGACATTTGTGGTTGTGACATTTGTGGCGTACAGCGTTGTGACATTTGTGGCGTACAGCGTTGTGACATTTGTGGGTGAGACCTTTGTGACATTTGTGGTCGATCGTGTGACATTTGTGGTCGATCGTGTGACATTTGTGGTCGATTAGGACATTTGTGGCAGTAACATTGCGACATTTGTGGGCAGTGTCTGTGTGTGTACGTGTGTCACTGTAAGAGTGTGTGCGCGCGTGTCCGTGTGTGTGCGCGTGCCCTACTATTTATGTTTGTATGCAAACATAACATATAATCTCAAGCTTAGTACAACATTAACAGCCGTCCACATATGTATGAGGTACACACTTATTAATGAATAAATGCATACCTGATAGATGTGCATAAATTACAAAATTACCTCACATGGCTGTACATCAAATACTTTTTTCAAAATTGGGATTGTCCTGTCAGTGAAAGAAATCTAGGTAGAACGTTGTTAATACAGTGTAAGTGTGTGTTCCATATGTTCCGTGTGTGATTCACAGGCTAAGTTCGCCCTTCATGGACGGGTACCGGCCTCGGTGGCGTCGTGGTTAGGCCATCGGTCTACAGACTGATAGGTACTGGGTTCGGATCCCAGTTGAGGCATGGGATTTTTAATCCAGATACTGACTCCAAATCCTGATTGAGTGCTCTGCAAGGCTCAATGGGTAGGTGTAAACCACTTGCACCGACCAGTGATCCATAACTGGTTCAACAAAGGCCATGGTTTGTGCTATCCTGCCTGTGGGAAGCGCAAATAAAAGACCCCTTGCTGCCTGTCGTAAAAAGAGTAGCCTATGTGGCGACAGCGGGTTTCCTCTAAAAAAACAGTGTCAGAATGACCATATGTTTGACATCCAATAGCCGATGATAACATAAAAAAATCAATGTGCTCTAGTGGCGTCGTTAAATAAAACACACTTTACTTTTTCATGGACATTACAATTAGACGACCGACATTAAGTTACACATAAAACGTGCAGGCCAGCAGGACAGGAATGTTGTTGTCCGCGGTGACACGGTTACTGTTCTGTATCCATCTCCACCACAGTGAAAACAATTTCAAAGTTAATTTATATAGTGCTTACAAAGACTGACGGGGTACAGGGTGAAGAAACACAAGGGCATTTCCACGAAAAACTTAACTTAGTAATGAATTTGTGAATATTAGTTTAAACGTGAATAATTGGTAATATTTATAACATTATATATATATATATATATATATATATATATATATATATATATATATATATATATATATATGTGTGTGTGTGTGTGTGTACATATACATATACAAATATGTATATATATATATATATATGTGTATATATATATGTATATATACTGTGTGTGTGTGTGTGTGTGTGTGTGTGCTCGTATGTGTATGTGTGCGTCTGCTCATGTATGTGTGTGTGCCTGTCTGTGTATGTGTGTGTATTTGTGTGTGTGTGTCTATACGTGCGTGTGTGTGTGTGTGTGTGTGTGTGTGTGTGTATATATATGTGTGTGTATGTATGTGTGTGTGTTGTGTGTGTGTATATATATGTGTATGTGTGCCTGTCTGTCTGTGTGTGTGTGCGTGCGTGCGTGCGTGTGTGTGTGTGTTGTGTTTTCCGGTTTCCCGACATACCCTACTTTTATGTAGTCACTGAAATATTTTTAAGCAAAAAAACTAAATTAAAAAAAAACAAAAAAAATTAAAAAGATTTGTGATTTTTTGCAATCAGAACACCTCTGCCGGTTACGAGTTCTCGGTTTGATTCGATTTAAGCCAGTGCATCACGACTAGTATATCAAAATATGTGCTATTCTGTCTGTTGGATGGTGTATATAAAAGATACCTTGCTACTAATGGGAAAATGTAGCGGGTTTCCCCTTTAGACTATACATGTCCAATGTACAAAAGTACAAGATATATTAAAACAATTCTCACCTAACAGCAGATCAATTGTACAAAATTGACTTTATTTTGAACAAATTCTAAAATATTTACCTGTCCCTTCTTTTTATTGTATACTATTAACCTAAGTGACATTTGTGTTTACTATGGTAATTAAAGAGGTACTACATGTATTGGTGGGTTTTCCGTTTCATTGAATTATCACCAAGAGAGTCCCACACTTATTCTGTTAACGTGTTCAAGGAAACCCCACACCAAAAGAACAAAAGTAAATTTAGACATTCATGGGTAAAACTTGTTTTATGTTCCTCTGTTATCGCATTATGTTCAAGTGTTTGTGATCTTTGACCAGCCCTTTGATATTCTTAGAAGTTTCCACTTAATGGTTTCTGCCAAAGGGTACCGAGGGTACAATTGTGTACTCTAAAATCTTGGAAATTAATGGATATATATTTGTTTAATATTTAGATAAATGATAGTAAAAGAACTGCTGTTTATAATTGGTCATGTGCTTGAAATGTAATGTCCTAACCGTAATTTCAAAACATTTCAAACCCATAACCACCTCGATGAGGCACTTACATCTGTTTTGTTTTTATTACCTACCCTTAATATGATTTTCTTTTGGAGACAGTAGTTCTGCTTTTCATCATTACTTTATACCCAAAATTTTAGCAAAGCACAGGGAAAGGTAGGCATTTTTCTTCCACATGTCATCTTATATGTAGCTTTGTGAAATCAAATAACATCGCCAACGTTGTTAACATTGTTTACTACTTTTCTTAATGTACTGCTACATTTTAAATTTTATAATTTGTTTAGTCACATTCATTTTGTTTCCTGTTAAAAAAATGTTTTCCTGAAATTAAATTAAACTTTAAATTAATAAAACAATATGTAATTAAGTCACAGACTAAATACTTCTTCAAATGTATATGAAATACTTAAGACGTTTGTTTTTATATATTTCAGCAACTGAACCAATGGATCTGGGGTCATTGATTAGATGTCGAAAATGAGATTCCGAAGACAAACTATTAAACAAATTACATTGCATCGTGATATTGAGAACAGAATGATAGAAATAATAGAACAGTTTCAACTGATATGTGAAACAAAAACTTGGGCAGTGGGTGAAATAGCTGCTGAAAATGAAACACTTTCAACAATTTCATTGAATACAATATTCATTGGGTTTTTTGTGTTTGACATATTGCTGCTAAGACTTGGGATCCAATTTGGCACTACCCATCAAATAGTAATCTTTAACTGTTCAGTTGACTGTACAAGTTTCGAGGATTTGGAGATGGATGCCACAGAAAGATACATTTTTGAATAAATCTATTTACCGGTACTAGACTGCATGGCGATCGGCTAAACAAACAGTATTAGAATTAAATAGAATAAATAGTTTATGTCAATAAAAACAAACAAACAAACAAATATTAAAGCAACGTTAGATTTTTTAATAATGAACATAAAATTAAGATTTATAACTGTAGTTTTAATGTTTCAGACGTCACTTTATATCTGAAGTTTTATTTTTTCGGGTATATTCGGTAATTGTGAGAGACTTGTGTCATCAGTTTAAATGTAACTATTCCAATCATCATCGTTAAACAAATTAGAAATTTCACCCAAATCAAATTCGCCTATCAAGCCATCCATCTCGAAGCGAAGATAGAAACGAATGACGTCAAAACAACTGGCGCGAACACGCAATGACACAATCAAGTAATGAACCTATGGAATGCCGTCTAAATCGGTTAGAAGGCTTAAGACGTTTCTTCAAAAGAAAGAATGGGCTCCGCCCCTTCTTATTTGTGAAGAAACGTCTTAATGCCTTCTAACAGACACAACGATTCCTAATAAAACTCGCCATTTTGTTGACACTGGTACTCAGACGTGTTATTCTTAGTAGGGGCGGGACGTAGTCCAGTGGTACAACGCTCGCTTGATGTGCGGTCGGCCCATTGGACTATTTCTCGTTCTAGCCAGTGCACCACAACTGATATATCAAAGGCCGTGGTATGTGCTATCCTGTCTGTGGGATGGTGCATATAAAACATCCCTTGCTACTAAAACAAAGAAGTAGCGGGTTTCTAAGACTATATGTAAAAATTACCAAATGTTTGACATCCAATAGCCGATGATTAATAAATCAATGTGCTCTAGTGGTGTCGTTAAACAAAACAAACTTATTTATTTATTCTTAGTAATACACTGTAGGCGAAACGCAAATGGTCAACAGTCAAATTCACAAAATTAGATTTCATTGTTGATAATGTAAACATTTTGTAATAAAACATTTATCTGATAAAAACAATGTACCGATTTACTCAGGCAACACATATATCATGTGTGGTACCTTGCATTTTATTTTACCTGCAAAAAGTAGGGTGTCACGTGGCATTTGAGATAAAATAAATGTGTTAATTAGAATTCCCCAATTTTGTAGAAAGTAAAGTTTGTATTTTTAAATTTTGTCTTAAACAAATTTCAACCTCAGGTGAAGGCATTGTAATTGTACATTAAATAAAATTAATTTACCGGGATAGTTTTAACATGGTATGTGCACAAAAAAATATTTCACAAATTGCGTGCTAATTATTAGAGTGATTATACAAGTGTTTTGGTCATGTTGGGTTCTGGTGTTCTGTTCTACTTGTAGTATTATTAGCACCAGTGTACGGTACGCACAGGAGAAGGGCTGGTAGGTGTTTTACTATGGCTAGTGAATTGTGAAAATCACCTATCCCATGTTGGGTTCTCGTTTTCTGTTCTACTTGTATTATTAGCACCAGTATTATTAGCACCAGTGTACGTGTACGGTACACACAGGAGAAGGGCTGGTAGGTGTTTTACTATGGCTAGTGAATTGTGAAAATCACCTATCCCATGTTGGGTTCTCGTTTTCTGTTCTACTTGTAGTATTATTAGCACCAGTGTACGGTACACACAGGAGAAGGGCTGGTAGGTGTTTTACTATGGCTAGTGAATTGTGAAAATCACCTATCCCATGTTGGGTTCTCGTTTTCTGTTCTACTTGTAGTATTATTAGCACCAGTGTACGGTACACACAGGAGAAGGGCTGGTAGGTGTTTTACTATGGCTAGTGAATTGTGAAAATCACCTATCCCATGTTGGGTTCTGGTTTTCTGTTCTACTTGTAGTATTATTAGCACCAGTGTACGGTACACACAGAAGAAGGGCTGGTAGGTGTTTTACTATGGCTAGCGAATTGTGAAAATCACCTATCCCATGTTGGGTTCTCGTTTTCTGTTCTACTTGTAGTATTATTAGCACCAGTGTACGGTACACACAGGAGAAGGGCTGGTAGGTGTTTTACTATGGCTAGTGAATTGTGAAAATCACCTATCCCATGTTGGGTTCTGGTTTTCTGTTCTACTTGTAGTATTATTAGCACCAGTGTACAGTACACACAGGAGAAGGGCTGGTAGGTGTTTTACTATGGCTAGTGAATTGTGAAAATCACCTATGCCATGTTGGGTTCTGGTTTTCTGTTCTACTTGTAGTATTATTAGCACCAGTGTACAGTACACACAGAAGAAGGGCTGGTAGGTGTTTTACTATGGCTAGCGAATTGTGAAAATCACCTATCCCATGTTGGGTTCTGGTTTTCTGTTCTACTTGTAGTATTATTAGCATCAGTGTACGGTACGCACAGGAGAAGGGCTGGTAGGTGTTTTACTATGGCTAGCGAATTGTGAAAATCACCTATCCCATGTTGGGTTCTGGTTTTCTGTTCTACTTGTAGTATTATTAGCACCAGTGTACGGTACGCACAGGAGAAGGGCTGGTAGGTGTTTTACTATGGCTAGTGAATTGTGAAAATCACCTATCCCATGTTGGGTTCTGGTTTTCTGTTCTACTTGTAGTATTATTAGCACCAGTGTACGGTACACACAGGAGAAGGGCTGGTAGGTGTTTTACTATGGCTAGCGAATTGTGAAAATCACCTATCCCATGTTCAGTGCATTGTTTTGGTTAATCCTCAAACTCTAGGCGTTTGGTGTATGTGGATAGTTGTGTATCAAGTTTAACTGTTATTTGTGTTCCCCTAAGAATTCAATATGGCGCAGGTGGGAAGGCGTGTAAAGTAAAATTTGTTTTATTTAACGACGCCACTAGAGCACACTGATTTTTTATCTTATCATCGGCTATTGGATGTCAATGACATTGTTTTTAAGAGAAAACCCGCTGTCGCCACATAGGCTACTCTTTTGCGACAGGCAGCAAGGGATCTTTTATTTGCGCTTCCCACAGGCAGAATAGCACATACTATGGACTTTGTTGAACCAGTTATGGACCACTGGTCGGTGCAAGTGGTTTTACACCTACCCATTGAGCCTTGCGGAGAACTCACTCAGGGTTTGGGGTCAGTATCTGGATTAAAAATCCCATGCGTCGACTGGGATCCGAACCCAATACCTACCAGCCTGTAGACCGATGGCCTAACCACGACGTCACCGAGGCCGGTGGAAGGTGTGTGTGTCCCGCGATCGTGACTATGTGGATCTACAGAACAAAGCTGGCTATGACACAGCACAACTCGAAACGAATCCGGCAAGTGATATCTTGAAATCTGAGCTGGATTATTATCACATCTTAAGCCAGTGTCTTTCCGCAACGTTAATTTTCAATCCAGAACCCCGGCAACCTGATCTGGGAGTTGTTTAAAATAGCTCTCTTAAAATCACTGATACCCAGCTGAAAGTGTAACAGGCATGCATAGTCACGTTTGTGCAAATCCGAAAAAAGAGAGAAAGAAAGAAATGTTTTATTTAACGACACACTCAACACATTTTATTTACGGTTATATGGCGTCAGACATATGGTTAAGGACCACGCAGATTTTGAGAGGAAATCCGCTGTCGCCACTACATGGGCTACTCTTTCCGATTAGCAGCAAGGGATCTTTTATTTGCGCTTCCCACAGGCAGGATAGCACAAACCATGGCCTTTGTTGAACCAGTTATGGATCACTGTTCGGTGCAAGTGGTTTACACCTACCCATTGAGCCTTGCGGGGCACTCACTCAGGGTTTGAAGTCGGTATCTGGATTAAAAATCCCATGCCTCGATTGGGATCCGAACCCAGTACCTACTAGCCTGTAGACCGATGGCCTAACCACGACGCCACCGAGGCCGGTGAAAAAAGAGAAGGACGGAAGGAAGAAAGGAATGTTTTATTTCTTTAACGGATCCACGTGTGTGTGTGTGGGGGGGGGGGGGGGGGGGGGGTGTCCCGGGCCCCTTAAGTTTTTTTCCCTTCTTTTTGTTACGTTGTAGAATCGTTTGGCCACATGTCATTGGAGCTCCCCTTAATTGATTTTCTGGATCCGCCACTGAATTTAACGACGAACTCGACTCATTTTAATCACGGTTATATAGCGTCCGGCATATTGTTAAGGACCACACAGATAATGAGAGAGAAAACCCGCTGTCGCTAAGCAATGAACTAATGTTTCCGATTAGCAGCTGGGAGTCGTTTGTATTAGCATCCCTCAGACAGGACACTACATACCACTGTCTTTGATGCACAAGCTATGGTGCACTGGCTGGAATGAGAGAGATTAATGGACCCACCGACAGGGATCGATCCTCGAGCGACCGTGCATCAGGCGAACTCTACGACTGGGCTACAGCACAGATGGTGGGCGAACAATAAAAGGTTACTGCACATACACACGCACATGTACGCGCGCACACACGCTAAAAACCCACAAAATCATACGTAAACACACAAAAACAACATAACACAAAATCACGCAACACACGCGTGATGCCAACAAAACACAAAACACACAGGAAACAAACAATACACACAACATAAACAATACAAAATACACAATATACACACATCAGACACAATACACAGCCAATACTCACACTACACGAACACAAAACAATCAATTCACATAACACAGACAATACGCAATACAGATTACACACGCAAACACGCAAAACACGCACAACACTCACTCAACACACAATGCACATAGCACACAATACACATCATACAAACATCACACAATACACAAACAATACTCACACTACATACACAACACAAAACAAACAATGCACACAACACAAACAATACTTGCAAAACACAATAAACACAGCAGAGAATACACACAATATTTGTACTACACATAATACGCACACAATATTTGTACTACACATAATACGCACACACAACTCAGAAAACCTCACACAGTACTCACACTGTACACAATACGCACACAATACAATACACAACACGCATATTAAAGACAACACGTAAAATACACAAATATCACACAACACACAACACATACACACAATTCACACAATACAGACATCTTGTTTAAATACTAGAACAAATAGAAAGAAAGAAAGGAATGTTTTATTTAACGACGCACTCAACACATTTTATTTACGGTTATATGGCGTCAGATATATGGTTAAGGACCACACAGATATTCAGAGAGGAAACCCGCTGTCGCCACTTCATGGGCTACTCTTTTCGATTAGCAGGAAGGGATCTTTTATATGCACCATCCCACAGACAGGGTAATACATACCACGGCATTTGATATACCAGTCGTGGTGCACTGACTGGAACGGGAAATAACTCAATGGGCCTACCGACGTGGATCGATCCCAGACCGACCGCACATCGAGCGAGCGCTTTACCACTGGGCTACGTCCCGCCGCCACCCCCCCCCCCCCCCCCCCCCCCCCCCGAATAAATAGAACAATTAATAATTTAGAATAGTGGAAGTATTTGTAGCATATACCTCAGGGTGCACGTACTTTATGAATGGTATAAGTATCTGTAGCATATACCTCAGGGTGCACGTACTTTATGAATGGTAGAAGTATCTGTAGCATATACCTCAGGGTGCACGTACTTTATGAATGGTAGAAGTATGTGTAGCATATACCTCAGGGTGCACGTACTTTATGAATGGTAGAAGTATCTGTAGCATATACCTCAGGGTGCACGTACTTTATGAATGGTAGAAGTATCTGTAGCATATACCTCAGGGTGCACGTACTTTATGAATGGTAGTAAGTATACTGTAGCATATACCTCAGGGTGCACGTACTTTATGAATGGTAGAAGTATGTGTAGCATATACCTCAGGGTGCACGTACTTTATGAATGGTAGAAGTATGTGTAGCATATACCTCAGGGTGCACGTACTTTATGAATGGTAGAAGTATCTGTAGCATATACCTCAGGGTGCACGTACTTTATGAATGGTAGAAGTATCTGTAGCATATACCTCAGGGTGCACGTACTTTATGAATGGCCCCACACGCAGGATAGTGCATACCACGTTCTTTAGGGTACTAGTTGTTTGTTCACACATCTGTTTAGTACATTTTCAGTGGCGGATCCAGAAAATCCATTGGGGGTGGGGGGGGGGGGGATGACATGAGGCGGAATGCCAAGGGAAGTTTGGGGGAGGTTTGGAAAGGGATCGTAAAATATTTTTTAAATTAATATATAATAAAATTATAACTCACAAAATGTAGGGGGGGTGGGCCCCTAGGCCCCTAGATCCGCCTCTGATTTAATTTGGTTGAAGCTTTTGTGGCGTATGTACTCTGTTAGCAAACCCACACCCACCCCATCCCCACCACCACCCACCTCCCCTATACGCACACACACACACTATTGCGAACTCGACTGTTTAATCCGATGTCATCGTATGACGGAATTGCAAAGGTATGTGTCCGGATTTGGGGTCCACTAGACCAAATCAATTCACATTGTCGATAATGTTAACGTTTTCTAATAAAACTGATGTAAGCAGCAATCAGTGAAAGGTTGGGCATGTCATACTTAATCTACCTGCTAGAAAATGGGGGGGGGGGGGGGGGGGGGGTTGCATTAAGAAATTTAATGAATGATTTTACTGGCAACTCTAACTTGTTCTGATAAATCTTAGTTCTATTGTTTGGGGTACCCTATACTGGTTTCAACCTCTAGCGTATGCTGCATATTAACTGTATAACAAATAAAAGTGTATTTTGTATTTTAATACAACTGTCATATAAGCATTTTTCTCATTGGTTAATTTCCATGATAAATCGGATGATAGATTTACGTTGCCATGGGCAATCAGGACTTATCACGATGACAAAATTCCGAGAACTTGTCCGATATGTGATTGCCTGCTATTCTAGTCCGTGTTCTCAAAATGGCACAAGCAGGTTCATCAGAAATAATTGTATCACAATCTGAAGTACACCATTTTTGTTTAAAACATATTTTTTGGGACAATAAAATTGATAAAGAAAACAAGATGAAAATGACTATCGATTTTGTGAACGCAATTTTAAACAGCATTAACTGCTTTAAAATATTGCGATATTTTGAAAAACATGACAATAATACTTACCATTTCATAAATGAATATTAGTTTATGTATTTATAAAAACATTAAGTGAAAATATGTTGGTAAAAGTTATAAACGTGTAGGTCTACAGGTGATGCGCCAGTTCCAGATCACTTGAAACAAAATTGTGAATTGTGTCAACATGCGCGCGTATGATTTCAAAAGAAATGCATGGCAATAAAGACAATCAACCATATAAATAAACAGTGATATAAAACGTAAATTTAGGTAAACATTTGACACAAAACACAGTGTTGTTTGAGCTGGCGTAGTTACGCCAGTTGCGGATCACTTTGTGCAGTTCCGGATCAGTTTCGAAATTAGCGGCTTACGCCTTCTAAAACACTATGTCCAACATCTTAGCAGTTTTAGTACGTCCGTGGATCCTCCATGACATATTTTGTGGTCAGTTGCAACTCTGTGACATATTTTATGATCATTTGCAACCCCCTGATTACGCCCCTAATAATTAGCCCTTTCTAAAAATCGATTGAAAACCAACGATGTCCTCCAATGACGTCCGATGTACGGGGCTTGTGTCAAAAAACACCAAGGCGCACATTAAGTGACAGATCCACATACTTTCTAGGTGCGGCTGCGATCCTCATTATTTTCGTTTTGTACTTTAAACAAGTACGAATTATATTCGAATTTTGGCATTCTATTATATAATAATAATAATAATAATAATAATAATAATAATAATATAATAATAATAATAATAAAAAATATATAATAATTTTCATTTAGGACCATTACCTTATATATCAATAATGACTTTTATAATAATATTAATTTTGAAGCAGGACAGTTAGTCCACTAGTTAATAATTATTAATATAATGATATACACTAAACAGTCACAAAGTTGAATTATTTTTAATTCCTCCATTGGGATGCCCCTTTTGACGTGTTGTTCCATTTTGCCCTTTTCCTGTTAGTTCCCCTCTCCTGCAAAATATTTCCTGGATCTGCCCCTGAATGCAGATTTATTTTCAACGACTGTCTAAAGGTTATGACTAGCTCAGGTTGACCTTGCGAATACACAGATCAGTCGCCGATTAACTTTCCTGCATCGGAATGCGATTGTGTAGAACACCAAAAAAAAAAAAAAAAAAAAAAATCCCACTGAAAAATCATCCAGCCTATAGTGGTACAGACTGATGGAATGAGAAGCCGCATACAGAGATTTCCACTTCGTTGACAAAACAAAATAAGGACCCTTCCCACCCCCCTCTCCCAAAGTCGAGCAGTCAAGTATGTGAAAAGCACGTGCAGTGGCATATTTGAAACCGACCGCAGGCGGTGGCAGGGTTTTATAAAGGTCCTTTAAGTTATCAAACTTGTACCGATTATTCTTTTGTTGTTTGTACAGTAAAATGTTTTATCAATCAATCAAGCAAGCAATGGGGTGGAGGGCTCTCACATGGGGGGGGGGGGGGGGGGGGGGGGGGGGGGGGGGGGGGGGGGGGGGGGGGGGGGGGGGGGGCAACAACACTGAATCGTCTTATGGGGCAAATACAAAACACGTGTGCAGGGCTTTTTGCAGAGAGGTGGGGTATGGACTGGCGATCAAACATAGGCCATACGGGCTCATTCGCCCGAATTAAACAAACAATGGATTAAAAACAACAACATTTATTTATATTAGCGTTACTGTTGAATGACAATCTGACTAAATAAAGTTGGCTCGACTGGTCTAATTAGATTGTGTTGAATGAAAGAAATGTTTTATTTAACGACGCACTCAACACATTTTATTTACAGTTATATGACGTCAGACATATGGTTTAGGACCACACAGATATTGAGAGAGGAAACCCGCTGTCGCCACTTCATGGGCTACTCTTTTCTCAATGGGCCCGCCGATGGGAATCGATCCCAGACCGACCGCGCATCGAGCGAGCGCTTTACCACTGGGCTACGTTCCGCCCCTGTAGTGAATGACTGCAGCTGATATTTGTACGAATGGCAAATTGCATGTACAAATATGACGTGAGAGACAAGTGGACAAACACTTATAATCGTAGTTTCAGTTTATAAAATACAGTGTCTTTACATCATTTACATATTGTCATTACCTGTAAAAAAAAAATAATAATAATAATAATAAAAGAAAAATAGAGGGAACTCAACAATTAATGGAATATTTTGGTCACTGACCAAAAATATAGTTCACGTGACATAAGCCCGACTCGACTCGAGTATTCCAGACTAGATTTTCAATAAACATACTCTTTAAATCGTTTGTTTAAGTAAATACAGTAAATACAAAAAAAAGAAACTATGTGACAAAAAAAAAAATGACCCCATATTGTATTTATTTAACGACGCACTCAACACATTTTATGAATTAGGTTCAGTTTTGAGAAACGGGGCTTTTTTGAATGTGACAGAATGTTGCTAGCCTCTTACAAAAAATGACGCCCCATGTACCTTACCAGTGTATGACGTCATACGGCAAAAGCCTTGCTAGTTTGAGATACTCTGTTTGCGTATACAAACATGGAATAAATAATTATTTTTCTACTATTCCCGTAGGATTGCAGGATAAAAGCAACAACTGGTTACTGTCTTAAGGTATCGGCTTTATCCTGCTCAGGGGGCGGGATTTAGATCAGTCGGTTGAGTGCTCGCTTGAGGTGCTTGCGTCGCAGGATCGAACCGTCTCGGTGGATCCATTCAGCTCATTTGTTTTCTCGTTCCAACCAGTGCACCACAACTGGACGAAGGCCATGGTATGTGGTTTCCTGTCTGTGGGGAAAGTGCATATAAAAGATCCCTTGCTGCATTAAAAAAAAAAAAAAAAATGTAGCGGGTTTCTTCTGATGACTACGAGTCAGAATTACCAAATGTTTGACATCCAATAGCCGTTGATTAATTAATGGACGTGCTCCAGTGGTTGTGTTAAACAAAACAAACTTATCCTGCTCAGGTCGAATGGCTATTTGCAGGTCGGCGGAGCCTCGCTGCATTCGCCATTCTAACGACGATCTAAAGGCTATGACTAGCTCAGGTTGACCTTGCGAATACACAGATCAGTCGCCGCTGACTTTCCTGCATCGGAATGCGATTGTGTTGAAAAAAAATAAAAATAAAAATAAAAATAAAAACACTGAAAAAATTAATCCACCGATGAAATGAAAAGCCGCATACAGAGATTTCCACTTGACAAAACAAAATAAAGGACCCCTCCCACCTCCCCTCTCCCAAAGTCGAGCAGTCAAGTATGCGAAAAGCATTTACAGTGGCATATGTGAAAGCGACCACTGGCGGTGGCAGGGTTTTATAAAGGTCCTTTAAGTTGTCAAACTTATTATTATTTTGTTGTTTGTACAGTAAAATGTTTTATCAATCAAGCAAGCAAGCAATGGGGTGGGGTGGGGGGGGGGGGGAGGCAACAACACTGCATCGTCTTATGGGGCAAATACAAAACACGTGTGCAGGGCATTTTGCAGAGAGGTGGGGTATGGACTGACGATCAAACATAGGACATAGGCCTACGGGCTCATTAGCCCGAATTAAACAAACAATGGATTAAAAACAACAACATTTAGTTCCATTAGCGTTACTGCTGACTGATAATCTGATTAAATAAAGTTAGCTCGACTGGTCTAATTAGATTGTGTTGAATGAAAGAAATGTTTTATTTAACGACGAACTCAACATATTTTATTTACAGTTTAGGACCACACAGATATTGAGAGAGGAAACCCGCTGTCGCCACTTCGTGGGCTACTCTTTTCGATTAGCAGCAAGGGGTCTTTTATATGCACCATCCCACAGACAGGGTAGTACATATCACGGGAAAATAGCTCAATGTGTTGAAAGAAAGAAAGAAATGTTTTATTTAACGACGCACTCAACACATTTTATTTACGGTTATATGGCGTCAGACATATGGTTAAGGACCACACAGATTTTGAGAGGAAACCCGCTGTCGCACTACATGGGCTACTCTTTCCGATTAGCAGCAAGGGATCTTTTATTTGCGCTTCCCACAGGCAGGATAGTGCAAACCATGCCCTTTGTTGAACCATTTATGGATCACTGGTCGGTGCAAGTGGTTTACATCTACCCATTGAGCCTTGCGGAGCACTCACTCAGGGTTTGGAGTCGATATCTGGATTAAAAATCCCATGCCTCGACTGGGATCCGAACCCATTACCTACCAGCATGTAGACCGATGGCCTAACCACGACGCCACCGAGGCGCTTGCGTCGCAGGATCGAACCACCTCGGTGGATCCATTCAGCTCAGGGGTTTTTTCTCGTTCCAACCAGTGCACCACAACTGGACAAAGGCCGTGGTATGTGTTTTCCTGTCTGTGGGAAAGTGCATATAAAAGATCCCTTGCTGCATTAAACAAAAATAAAATGTAGCGGGTTTCTTCTCATGACTACGAGTCAGAATTACCAAATGTTTGACATCCAATAGCCGATGATTAATTAATGGATGTGCTCCAGTGGTTGTGTTAAACAAATCAAACTTACCATGCTCAGGTCGAATGGCTAGTGTAGCTCGGCAGAGCCTTTCTGCATTCGCCATTCTAACCTTCGAAGGATAAAGCCAACAGCTTAAGACAGTAACCAGATATTCCCTACATATGAGTAAATATGTTCGTATTTTATGAGGTAGCGTGCACGTAGTGTGGGGGTATACAGATACGTGTTGTAGGGAAAGCGCGGAGCAGTGTTTGTGTGATGTGGGGCACATTTGGTGTCGGATACGCATGATACTGGGTTTCGTTCAAGGTCCGGGGTACGCGTGGTGCACGGTACATATGTACGTATACACATACAAAGTTGAACATCTTTAAGGCATGATCTTTCACATTAAAAGCAATTACTTAAAATGTGAAATGAGGCAGTTTTAACTGACGTATTCGTATTGTTAAGGGGAGAGACGTAGCCCAGTGGTAAAGTTCTCGCTTGATGCGCGGTCGGTTTGGGATCGATCCCCGTTGGTGGGCCCATTGGGCTATTTCTCGCTCCAGCCAGTGCACTACGAGTGGTACATCAAAGGCCGTGGTATGTGCTATCCTGTCTATGGGATGGTGCATATAAAAGATCCCTTGCTGCTAATCGGAAAGATTAGCCCATGAAGTGGCGACAGCGGGTTTCCTCCCTCAATATCTGTGTGGTCCGTAACCATATATCCGACGCCATATAACCGTAAATAAAATGTGTTGAGTGCATCGTTAAATAAAACATTTCCTTCCTTCCTTCGTATTGTTAACCATTGGGCTATTTCTCGTTCCAGCCAGTGCACCACGACTGGTATACCAAAGGCCGTGGCATGTACTACCCTGTCTGTGGGATGGTACATATAAAATATCCCTTTCTGCTGATCGGAAAGAGTAGCCCATGAAGTGGCGACAGAGGGTTTCCTCTCTCATTATCTGTGTGGTCCTCCCGCCATGGAATCGTGGACTGGTTATGCCAGAACCCGAATCCATGGTGGGCATGCCAGAACCGTAAGGATGTGGGCACGTTAATATAGTTCCCTTCCCCTTCTGTGTGGTCCTTAACCATATGTCCGACGCCATATAACCGTAAATAAAATGTGTTTTATGGGAGTTTTGTGCTTTGGTTGGGGTAAAACGAACAACTCTAGCCTTTGTGTCATACGTAGAAAAAACACTTAAGCTAGGTTTACTGGCACACGTATCCAGTCCCTATACAGTACTGATCCGTTCTGTAAAAATGTCGCTCAATCAAATTATACTTTTAATAAGCAGACCAAAATGTTTAAAACTGCTCCAATCTGATTAAAATTAGCTCTACTGGTCTACCAAGAGATCTAACAGCATTGCGTGGATTCCCGTGTCCAGGTGACATTTCATCTATAAATAGTTTAAATATCCACCAATTACACTTCGCCTTTTATAGCGCTATTCGGGAACATACAAATTCTAAAAATATCGGGCGAGACTATTTATGCAATAGGCGAACTTGTTGTTCTATTTCACTATTAAAAAACAGTGGTAAAAGTGCATTAGTAAACTCAGGAATGTACACCAGTATAAACAGATTGTATGGATATACCATCACGGTTTGTTTTTGTTTTTTTCGTCTTGAAACAAATTTTATATAAATTTTTATATTGAAATTAGTTTCCGGCATACTTCGTAATTCACCCGAATCATGTCGTATACCCTCGGCATAATCCCGAATGTTTTCAAATCACTGGCATGATTTTGCAAGTAAGGTTTTGATTGGTCGAATGAAAGATCAACTGGACATGCGCTCCAACGGGGTGCTGTTAGATCCACAGGTAATGGACAAGAGCTCCAACGGGGTGCTGTTAGATCCACAGGTAATGGACATGAGCTCCAACGGGGTGCTGTTAGATCCACAGGTAATGGACATAAGCTCCAACGGGGTGCTGTTAGATCCACAGGTAATGGACATAAGCTCCAACGGGGTGCTGTTAGATCCACTGTAATTAACCAGTGGAGCTAATATGGTCGGGTCAATAATATGGCAATGATACTTATTTATTTTAACCATGTAAGAAAAATAGAAAGTGATACTTATTGTTTATTTAACCATGTAAGGAAAAATCCATAAGCTATGTGCCCATTGTCTAAAAACATCTGTGAATCAAACTCCACCTAGAAAAGTAGACCGACCCTAATATTTTCAATCAATATTTGAGTAATTTTTAACTCACACAACCTAACCGACGATACCTTTATTATGTTAAAACATCCAATTTTCCCTTTTAAGCTAAACATTTTGTTAAAAGATAAACATGGCTGCAAATATATGTACAATATACTAAACACCCAAACAGTAACTCCAAAAGCACAAATAAAGTATGCCAATGAAGGGTTTGTATGTGATCTACAGGAATGGGAAATGTATTATGTTATACCTTTTCATAACGTAAAAGATACGACTTTATCCTGGTTTCAATATAGAATTTTACATAGAATCCTGGCAACTAATACATTTTTACACATGATCCATTATATAAATTATAATATTTGCAACTTTTGTAATAATTATCCAGAAACCTTGCAACATCTATTTTTCAAATATGTAAAAGCATGGATACTACATGTATCTAAAACAGGAATTAAAATTAATTTCAGCAAAGAGATTGTTTTATTTGGTATGATTAATAACAAAAACAGTTATTTTGTAAACTGGTTAACAATTAACGTCAAATATTATATTTATAGTATGAAAGTACAGATTTTTTTTTTACAAAGTATTATCTGAAATATATACTATTGATTTATACCTAAAAGTACTTTATTGAACCATCTACATAACCACTATATGTCACTTATTATTAATATTTTATAAAAAAATGTATTGAATTATGTCGACGGTCCATAATTCAGAGAAAAATAACGGCTATTTGAAGAGCAGACGTGTGACGTATTATTTTTTGTCACGTGACGGGCATCCCCCGAATAACCGCAGTGTCAAAACGATTTACTAAGGTCGTGTAACGAGAACACTTGACCGTCTTCTGCGACGTAGGGTAAATAGAAAAAAAATAATAAGTTATTAAAATTAATAATAACATGTACGTAATGATAAGCTTATACGTTAATTTATTTTAGTAACAGAAGCATGTTAAACATCGACAATCCTGACGAGTTAGGCTTTTGCATCTATAGGTAAATTTATCGTTAGTTCTATGCGAAAAAATCTAAACATCTGGATCACAAATAACCTTCATTTTCCACCTTGTCAAATTGATTATTATGCAAAATATGCCATAACAGCTGGCTTAGGATAGGAATTGTTACATTTTTAAAGAATACGGTGTTTATATACGATGTGGCTATATATACGACGGCCGTGTTTTTAACGAGGGCTGGCTATATACACAGCTAAAATGTATATAGGCGATAAATAAGTATTTGATTGATCCATATTAAAGAACCATCTGGAACAGTAGGAATATAAAGTAAGTACTGTACGAACAGTACGTGGTCTGAACGGGGAACCCTGGAGGGGGGGGGGGGGGGGGGAGGGATTGTATATGAATCTAGCGGACACTTTTGGGTACGTTGTCCATAGACATATGAATAGTGTAATATTGCCCTTGCAGTACTAAAAAATTAAAAAATTAAAATAATAATAATGAAATAAAATAATAATAATAAATAAATAAATAAATAAATAAATAAAAATAAAAATTACAAATGATCAGCTGCTGAGGTAGATTTTATATATATAGATATATCTATATATATCTATATATCTATATATATATATATATATATATATATATATATATATATTTATACAAGTAACGCTGAGACCACTCCCGGGTCCCCCTCTAAATTTATGTAATGTTTCTGTAACAACCGCCCCCACCCACCCCACTGCGACCTGATTTTACCAACAGTATAATAATAATAATAATAAAAATAATACAAAATTATTATTATTATTATTTTTATTATTACTATCATCATCATCATTATTATTATTATTGTTATTATTATTATTATTATTATTATTATTATTATTATTATTATTATTATTATTATTATTATTATTATTATTTTTATTATTACTATCATCATCATCATTATTATTATTATTATTATTATTATTATTGTTATTGTTATTGTTATTATTATTATTATTATTATTATTATTATTATTTTTATTAGCCTACTTCTACCTGTTTGGGGTAGAGGGGACGGTGTTTTATCTGTGTCTTTTGGCTATACAAATGCAAGATTAACGTGCGTGCACACACACAAACGGCAGGCTGAACTTGTTCCAGCACGTAGAAACTGGGTTAAGTTATAATTATGCCAACCTTTGGACGGCAAAACATGCGATAGTATACTGTTTTTGTGTTTGTTTTTTTATACTATACATTAAACCGAATGACCACTTTGCAAATCAGTCAAAATAATTTGCAAATATTTAGCGAAAAACGACTGGCTGGTCGTAGGCCACATAGGCGACGCTGGAAAACATGTTACCCGTTTTGGAACCGAGCACTATAGAGTTGTAACCGTCTAGACTCCCGCCCCTGCTAAATTCCATGAACACGGTCCGTAAAAAAAAAAAAAAAAAAAAAAAAAAAAAAAAAAAATTATTGGGTTTTTTAAATAATAATAATAATAATAATAATAATAATGGGATTCATGTTAATGAGTTCATGTTCCGACTGCTTATTATTGTATTTCAGCGTATTCGCCGTTATGTTTTCATGAAATAATATATAATCAATTATTTGCCATGTATATAGCCGTCCCTCATTTGCCAAGTCTCTATACACGGCGGTCGTATATATAAAATTCAAGAATACATTATACGACTGTCGTATATACAGCCTCATCACTTCAAGTCTGTTTTGCCGTACTTTTATGACTTTTAACAAGAAGAGTTCCAAATTTTAAAAATTAAGCGTGCCATGGAATTCCCTCGATCGTAGTTCAGTTAAAATGTTTTGGATGATACAATAACGAGGTTTGGTATTCTAAATGTATGTAATTTCCATTTATAATCCATATTTAGAGAAATAAGGCTCACTAAATCCGTGACTGTGTGCCTTTAATTTTGTGGTATGCAATTTATTATCTCAATATTGATATATTATTGCATTATAATTATTAAAAAAAATTCTCGTTCCAATCAGTGCACCACAAATGGTCAAAGGCCGTGGTATGTGCTTTCCCGTCTGTGGGAAAGTGCATATAAAAGATCCCTTGCTGCATTAGGAAACATGTTGCGGGTTTGCTCTGATCACTACGAGTCATAATTACCAACTGTTTGACATCCAATAGCCAATAATTAATTAATTAATGTGCTCTAGTGGTGTCGTTAAACAAAACATGTTGCGGGTTTGCTCTGATCACTACGAGTCATAAATACCAACTGTTTGACATCCAATAGCCAATACTTAATTAATTAATGTGCTCTAGTGGTGTCGTTAAACAAAACATGTTGCGGGTTTGCTCTGATCACTACGAGTCATACATACAAACTGTTTGACATTCAGTAGCCAATAATTAATTAATTAATGTGCTCTAGTGGTGTCGTTAAACAAAACATGTTGCGGGTTTGCTCTGATCACTGCGAGTCATAAATACCAACTGTTTGACATCCAATAGCCAATACTTAATTAATTAATGTGCTCTAGTGGTGTCGTTAAACAAAACATGTTGCGGGTTTGCTCTGATCACTGCGAGTCATAAATACCAACTGTTTGACACCCAATAGCCAATACTTAATTAATTAATGTGCTCTAGTGGTGTCGTTAAACAAAACATGTTGCGGGTTTGCTCTGATCACGAGTCATAAATACCAACTGTTTGACATCCAATAACCAATAATTAATTAATTAATGTGCTCTAGTGGTGTCGTTAAACAAAACATGTTGCAGGTTTGCTCTGATCACTACGAGTCATAAATACCAACTGTTTGACATCCAATAGCCAATAATTAATTAATTAATGTGCTCTAGTGGTGTCGTTAAACAAAACATGTTGCTGGTTTGCTCTGATCACTACGAGTCATAAATACAAACTGTTTGACATCCAATAGCCAATACTTAATTAATTAATGTGCTCTAGTGGTGTCGTTAAACAAAACATGTTGCGGGTTTGCTCTGATCACTACGAGTCATAAATACCAACTGTTTGACATCCAATAGCCAATACTTAATTAATTAATGTGCTCTAGTGGTGTCGTTAAACAAAACAAACTTTTGATATTTGATGAAATGACTGATTGAATATCGATTTGAGTGCTATGCAATGCAAATGTTTTATTTCTTATTTAAAGTATTATTTAACAATCTGTTAATCTCAATAAAAACAAATTATAATCATAACTGTTTGTGTTGTATAGTATAATTAGTGTTTCAAACATTTTCATTGTGCAATTCAACATAGAATGTGTTCTAAATGTACTGGGCATGAATCGTCTAGGGTATAAAACGGTAGTGTGTACGAATCGTCTAGGATATAAAACGATAGTGCGTACGAATCGTTCAGGGTATAAAACGGTAGTGTGTACGAATCGTCTAGGGTATAAAACGATAGTGTGTACGAATCGTTCAGGGTATAAAACGGTAGTGTGTACGAATCGTTCAGGGTATAAAACGGTAGTGTGTACGAATCGTCCAGGTACGAAACAAAATGGGTAGGAATCGTCCCTTGACCTTATTTATAACCAGGCTCATTAATTACAGTGCACAAGGTGGTTATGTGGTTCATACTTCAATGAACGCCAAAACATTATCAGCACCAATTGCTAAATGGTCAAATTCGTATCCGTGCACATGAGGGTCCAAGGGAAGCCTTATCTTACTGATGAACAAGTTTCCTGAATCAAATTAATACATTCATGAATAAATGTCCAATCTGAATTTACCAGGAAATAAATTATATTAAACGATTTTAAAACGATAGTACAATCAACGATCTTTGGCATTTGCCAGTATATTTATGTAAGTAGAATTCATTTACATTATTTTCGTCATGATCGCGTATAAAACTATCGTTTGCACGATCACTTCATGTGGCGTCTGGTTTGATGTAAGTCAGAACTGTGGGTGTGGTACTTTAAAACAATCCAACTTAACAGTTCATGTACGAGTTTCGTGTAGGACGACATACCTGTTTGTCGCCAGGCTCTTTACTTACAGATAAACTAGTCACGTGTTGCTGTCAGATTAATAATGACATCTGTACAAGTATCTAGCTACATTGTGTTTACTTGATAACAAATTCCATTTAGCATTGTGTAGATCGCCCAGTATGGAGTTTGGACGTTAAGTCTGCGTGTACACTCTAAACTGGACGTTTTTATCTGACTTGTGATAAACAAGTCACGTATTTCACATCAGTGATATCCACTGGCCTAGCTGGGCGCGGGGTGGGGGTGGTGTGGCAGAGAGATGTTGGGGGGCAATGCACCCCGAATAAGACCTCTCCCTCCCCCCCCCCCCCTCACGTTATATAGATTTATTATAACATTTAATACTCATGGCCAATGTGGTTGCAGTCCCCCTCAGTGTTGGTGCCTCCCCCAAATTTAAAATCCTGGTTACTTAATGAATTTAATTCGCACGTGCGTGCATCCATCAGAGTGCCAAGTTCCAACACGACGTTTGTATCTATAGGTCGTGGTATGTGCTAGCCTGTCTGTGGGATTGTACATATAAAATATCTATTGCTTCTAATGGAAACATATGGCGCGTTTGCTCTCTAAGTTTGTTTTGTTTAACGACACCTCTAGAGTCACACTGATTTATTAATCGTCGGCTATTGGATGTCAAACATTTGGTAATTTTGGCATGTAGTCTAGAAAGGAAATCCGCTACATGTTTCCATTAGTAGCAAGGGATCATTTATATGCACCATTCCATAGACATTGATATAATAGTCGTGGTGCACTGGCTGGAACGAGAAATAGCCAAATGGGCCCACCGACGGGGGCCTCTCCCAGACCGACCGCGTATCAAGCGAACGTTTTACCACTGGGTTACGTCCCGTCCTTGCTCGCTAAGAGTCAGAATGACCAAATGTTTGACATCCAATAATAATTAAATGTGCTCTAGTGGTGTCGTTAAGCAAGACAAACTAAGTTAGGTGAACACGTACACACTGGTCACTGGGGTCAGTACGTAAAGTCGCTAAAGGTATACTAAGTGGTATCTGAGTAGGTCAAAGGTGGATGCGCACCAAACTTTTCATCCCAGAGTTTGGGGCTACCAGTCCTGTCATTTGTGATAAATGGGAGAAAGTTTGTTTCATCTGGCCAGTACATTCAATTTGATCTAGTGTCGATGTACTTTAAGTCTAGTGAGAGGTGGTAGTGTTTGTTGCTATGGTGTATATGTCGATTAATACGCTGCATGTTTTACCACAAATGTTATTATTTGTGTTTTTGTACAGTTCTTTACACTGTGTTTTTGTTTGAATTTTGAATTTTTATATTGGTGTTGATCGTCAATTAATATTTTGCATATACCATAGTTTGACACCCAATAGCCGATGTATTTTTCGTGCTGGGGTGTCGTTAAACATTCATTCATTCATTCATGCATTATTATTAGCAGGTTTCCATGCAATATGCCAATCCTTTACATTTAAAACATTGTAATATTAGTTGAACCCTCTTTGTTTAATGCAGGTTTTCTCTGATTAAAATAAATATCATAATAACAACCCTGGCAATTAATCACGGCAATCGGCAAAGCCGTGGAGATTTTTCTACGGCATATTTTTACAGTGGCCATTTTCTTAATTGCCAAGCTGTGATAATATTAAAATTGTATATTTTAATAATGTGTGGTCTATTGGTCTGTACATGAGTATAAAAATGTATAACAATAAATATGTAAATAGATGATATAAATACAATTATTAAAAAGAAATACTGTTTATTAAATATTGTATGATGAAGATATTGTGACACATTTTATTTTTAAACTCATTTTAAACGCCATTGGGAACACCATTCTCACATTCACCAATATTGACAAAACCTATGATTTTGTTGATTTTAAACTTAATATCTGTTTTCTTTAAGTATACATAATAACAAAAATACACCCAAATACATTTCATATTTAGTTAATCATCTAAAATATCTGAAGTTTTGTTTTAGTGTAACCACAATAGCTGTAGCCACTGACCAGCAAATTTAAATGGTTGAATGTTTAAGCCTCTCATTGAATAGGAAGACAAGAACTAAGGTTTCCACGAGAGCATAAACTATGGGGGAAACATGTCCATGTTACACACACCTGATGACATGTGTGATAGGGTATTGAAACTGGTTATTCCACTTGCCACTCACTTTGCCATACCCTCTTCTTATGTAAAGCAACAGGCTATTCACTATCTGGTAGTCCGTTGCCACATATTTTAATACCAAAAGGTATACCAACAGCTTGGATAGTTTACAACATTTAATGAAGATAGCTCTCACATCGATTGTAAGTGGTCCTGATTTGGAATTTACACCTTCAACATGGAGTGTATTAATCAGTTTTTACTCTCTTTTTTTAAATCCTAAGCCACAATGAAAGCATATTCCTCAAATTGCCTGCTGATTCTGAGGTTGTGACAACATCACTGAATTACTGCCTAAGATATCAAAGAAAGTTGAGCAAGACAAAGTTGTTATGACATGTGACCAAGTCATTTATGAAATAGTATTATCACTTCGGAATTCGTGTCCTGAATAGTTATACTATTTTACCTTCAAAGGAAATTTTTCTTGTGCAATAGGATTTTTCCTGTGATTAAGCGACATAGAATATATTCTTGCTCATGCACAGGTTTGCCTTCCAAGAACTTCCAAAAAGAATCTTTCTGGTAAAACTGTTACTTAATACTGAAGGCGCAGAGTGTGGTGTTCACTGCGATAGTTAGATCTATTCTGATTATAGTGCCACAAACATCAGATCTGGATATGTGTTAAAATGGTGACGAGTCCGTTATTAACATTATTGATATTTTGGTGAGGAAGAGCAAAGTAAACGGCACAGGTGTGTTCCAAGGAGATGATAGTTCTTAATTTGTCCCAAGTGTATCACCACTACTTCAAGTGTATAGCTCAAATATATATGTTATAACAACCCTATGGCAGACTTCTTGGTTACCAATCTGACGGTGCTTATCTACTTTGAGCGAGCAAGTATCTGGCAATATCATGTGATTTAGCACACTTAGTTGCAGCTGGACAGTTACTATGTGAAGGTTCTTGAATGTGATTTGGTATTGCAGGCTACCAACATAGATGCTTTCAGTATGTACTACAGTGTCCAGATACCAGGCATCAAAGAACTGGTTTGAATCATTTGATAAATGCAAGCCTATTCACAGTATTGTTGCTTATATCCCATGGATACACCTATATTTTGTATTGAAAATACAATGTAGTAGGTGTTAAATCAGTTATAGTTTATCCTGACAAGACATACAAATTTACCAGTACAACTCTTAACATGCATGGATACATTTATGTGTGACTGCATGTGTGAGGATCATAATATGTTGTAGACATTTTCCATTCATTATTTCCTGCCATAAAGCGATATCTATCATAATAACCGGACCTAAAATGGGGTGCACCCGCACTTCATGTATCACTACAGTTTTTGTTATAAGGGTTTCACGAGTGATGTCTCAGATTTCCCACCACACCACATACATTTTTATATGGATGTTGATTTATACACACTGGAAAGTATGTACAACTAAACGTTTGTTTTGTTTAACGACACCACTAGAGCACATTGGTTTATTAATCATCGGGTATTGGATACGTAAAAATAATACACACTGTAGAAGAAAGAGTGGTGTGGGTACTTAAACTCTTAACAGGTATTTTGCTTAGCACAATCCTCACTAGTAAACCATGAATTATCTGGCGCTATGCCTTTTAAGGCGACCAAGTAAACTTGACTAGATGTGTACCCCTCCCCAAGCTATCACAATCCTCACTAGTAAACCATGAATTATCTGGCGCTATGCCTTTTAAGGCGACCAAGTAAACTTGACTAGATGTCTACCCCTCCCCAAGCTATCACAATCCTCACTAGTAAACCATGAATTATCTGGCGCTATGCCTTTTAAGGCGACCAAGTAAACTTGACTAGATGTCTACCCCTCCCCAAGCTATCACAATCCTCACTAGTAAACCATGAATTATCTGGCGCTATGCCTTTTAAGGCGACCAAGTAAACTTGACTAGATGTCTACCCCTCCCCAAGCTATCACAATCCTCACTAGTAAACCATGAATTATCTGGCGCTATGCCTTTTAAGGCGACCAAGTAAACTTGACTAGATGTCTACCCCTCCCCAAGCTATCACAATCCTCACTAGTAAACCATGAATTATCTGGCGCTATGCCTTTTAAGGCGACCAAGTAAACTTGACTAGATGTCTACCCCTCCCCAAGCTATCACAATCCTCACTAGTAAACCATGAATTATCTGGCGCTATGCCTTTTAAGGCGACCAAGTAAACTTGACTAGATGTCTACCCCCTCCCCAAGCTATCACAATCCTCACTAGTAAACCATGAATTATCTGGCGCTATGCCTTTTAAGGCGACCAAGTAAACTTGACTAGATGTCTACCCCTCCCCAAGCTATCACAATCCTCACTAGTAAACCATGAATTATCTGGCGCTATGCCTTTTAAGGCGACCAAGTAAACTTGACTAGATGTCTACCCCTCCCCAAGCTATCACAATCCTCACTAGTAAACCATGAATTATCTGGCGCTATGCCTTTTAAGGCGACCAAGTAAACTTGACTAGATGTCTACCCCTCCCCAAGCTATCACAATCCTCACTAGTAAACCATGAATTATCTGGCGCTATGCCTTTTAAGGCGACCAAGTAAACTTGACTAGATGTCTACCCCTCCCCAAGCTATCACAATCCTCACTAGTAAACCATGAATTATCTGGCGCTATGCCTTTTAAGGCGACCAAGTAAACTTGACTAGATGTCTACCCCTCCCCAAGCTATCACAATCCTCACTAGTAAACCATAAATTATCTGGCGCTATGCCTTTTAAGGCGACCAAGTAAACTTGACTAGATGTCTACCCCTCCCCAAGCTATCACAATCCTCACTAGTAAACCATGAATTATCTGGCGCTATGCCTTTTAAGGCGACCAAGTAAACTTGACTAGATGTCTACCCCTCCCCAAGCTATCACAATCCTCACTAGTAAACCATGAATTATCTGGCGCTATGCCTTTTAAGGCGACCAAGTAAACTTGACTAGATGTCTACCCCCTCCCCAAGCTATCACAATCCTCACTAGTAAACCATGAATTATCTGGCGCTATGCCTTTTAAGGCGACCAAGTAAACTTGACTAGATGTCTACCCCTCCCCAAGCTATCACAATCCTCACTAGTAAACCATGAATTATCTGGCGCTATGCCTTTTAAGGCGACCAAGTAAACTTGACTAGATGTCTACCCCTCCCCAAGCTATCACAATCCTCACTAGTAAACCATGAATTATCTGGCGCTATGCCTTTTAAGGCGACCAAGTAAACTTGACTAGATGTCTACGCCTCCCCAAGCTATCACAATCCTCACTAGTAAACCATGAATTATCTGGCGCTATGCCTTTTAAGGCGACCAAGTAAACTTGACTAGATGTCTACCCCTCCCCAAGCTATCACAATCCTCACTAGTAAACCATGAATTATCTGGCGCTATGCCTTTTAAGGCGACCAAGTAAACTTGACTAGATGTCTACCCCTCCCCAAGCTATCACAATCCTCACTAGTAAACCATGAATTATCTGGCGCTATGCCTTTTAAGGCGACCAAGTAAACTTGACTAGATGTCTACCCCTCCCCAAGCTATCACAATCCTCACTAGTAAACCATGAATTATCTGGCGCTATGCCTTTTAAGGCGACCAAGTAAACTTGACTAGATGTCTACCCCTCCCCAAGCTATCACATATTTTGTGAAGGCAGGAAATGAAAATGCTTTCAGTCATGTACAACTAATGTAACACACTATTGCATGCTTATGTGGAGCACAAGAGAATCATAAGCGTACAAGACGGGGAGACACCGTTAAATAATGAATAAGTGTAAATAATAACAATAACAACTGATACATAACTATTATTACAAGCAGTATTACAAAAGTATTTATACAACTGCATCATTTGCATATAAATTTTGTTTCAGAAATGTACTATTTATTCCACTTTTTATAACATACATGACACATGTTTCTTAAACAGCTGTTACATTTGCGTCTTGACATCTACACAACAATAACAGACTGGAATTCCTCGGAATTAAATATCTCGCTAACATTAAATTTATTCTCATACATATAGTTGCATCCAGAGGTATCCATCCCAATGCACGTTAAAGGCAAATCAATTAAATTTTAAATTTTAACTTAATAAACTTCAAATTATTTTTAAAATCATTCCGATGAACAAAGATGTAACTATAAATTAGAATTCATTGTAAAGGACATTTACCGTGCCAAAAATGGGCATATATTCGAAAACTCGATATAAATTTGAAAATTTAACATTGAGCTAAATGTTAATTAATAGTACTTTAATTAAAAACTAAAAATTTTAAATAATGTTTTAAACATGCATTGTGATAAACATGCATAGGCATAGTCAGTCCTTGGTTTTTGAAAAACCATGGCGAGTGAAAGAATGCACACCTCAAAATGCTTAGGCGAGTGAAAAATCGCACTCATCAAAATGTTAAGGCGAGTGAAAAATCGCACTCATCAAAATGCTAAGGCGAGTCAAAACCAAGCATTATTAATTTATGAAGTAAGTGGTACATGCAAATGTAGAGACCTATGTTGCAAAAATTAACCAATAAACCAATAATATTTTCTTCCAATTTTATGTTGTTTGGTTCATTAGTGTAGTCTGATTTCTTTTCCCTTTCAGGAATGGAGTTATTCACAAATTTCATGAGCAATGCTATAGAAATATAATTATGACATACACTGATGCGGACAGTTTGATTTTTGAATTACAATATGTACTTTTCAGATATTTTGATGTAGTGCACGGGGCACATTAAATCAATATTTGTCTTAACGTGCACGGCGAGTTGCTTCCCTCTACTTAGCAAATTTAAAATGGCAGGGGTATGTTTCTAAGTTATCGTTGACGATTTATTTTGTTAATAATGATGCAAGTACTTCAATCGGGATTTTGTGAGTACGGTAGATTCTACATTTTTGGTTTGTGTGTTCATTTGTTGCTCTATTTCGGTTGAGAAACGATTGAAACATGGTGCCACAAGATTTGAATACAGGCTATATACAGGGTATGTAACCAGATCCAGACGTAAAAAGAGCCACACTTTCTACGTCCCTCCGGACTAATTTTGAAGCACACAATTATAGATACCTTTTCAGTGTTAGATGGTTTGATGAACGTGCAGCTAAACATGTGTAGGAATCAACTCATCTTGAATTTCATTGTTATGTGTAACAAACATGATTAGGATAGTTGGGATGGAAAAACCCCACTGGTTCTGAGGTGGTTCAATTAGAACTACGACCCAAGCATCTTAGGTTTGCACTACCGACTGAATAAGATCCTTCATATTATTATTTAAATTTTCTAAATAACCCATTAAACGTAGGCCTACAATTAGTTCAAGTGATAGTGTTGTTTGGGGCATTGACATTCACGTGACATTTTTAATTCAACAATTACGGAACCAATCTCCCTCCCTCAAAAATTTGTAACACGTCGTTTGACCTACCGCTACAAGTTACGAACGGCTCTGACATCTGTCAAGTCAGCATTACGTTATTGATCTAGAACGGTCACAATGTTGTTGATAAAAAAATATACAAGCTCCGACAAAATCTGTCATTACAAAATATTTTTTTCCAAACGTGTGATGCCACTATAAAGATAATCTAAAACAAACCCATAATTTTAGACACGATCATAAATGGTAACAAGTTGTCAAGTAGTCCAGCGTGTGCGTGCAGCCAGAGTTCCAAGAGTAAAAATAATCGATGCGCGGTCGGTGTGGGATCGATCCCCGTCAGTGGGCCCATTGGGCTATTTCTCGTTCCAGTCAGTGCATTACGACTGGTATATCAAAGGCCGTGGTATGTACTACCCTGTCTGTGGTATAGTGCATATAAAAGATCCCTTGCTGCTAATTGAAAAGAGTAGCCCATGAAGTGGCGACAGCGGGTTTCCTCTCTCAATATCTGTGTGGTCCTTAACCATATGTCTGACGCCATATAACCGTAAATAAAATGTGTTGAGTGCGTCGTTAAATAAAACATTTATTTTTAGTTTTTAAAGAAAGTAAAACGTTACACGCTTGCCATTTTCGTGACGTCACGTAAGCCTTGTAGGCTAACAATTACGAACTGATCGAGACATTTGACCCGACTTCGCTGATTTCCTTTTTTTCTTCATAACTATATGAACAGTATAAATGAGTTAGCCTTGTCAGACGTTGTGATCTATTACCTTACAAAAGTAGATGTTTCTAATCAATAATAAATTAAATAGGCAAAGGAAAGAAAGAAAGAAATGTTTTATTTAACGACGCACTCAACACATTTTATTTACGGTTATATGACGTCAGACATATGGTTAAGGACCACACAATATTTTGAGAGGAAACCCGCTGTCGCCACTACATGGGCTACTCTTTCCGATTAGCAGCAAGGGATCTTTTATTTGCGCTTCCCACAGGCAGGATAGCACAAACCATGGCCTTTGTTGAACCAGTTATGGATCACTGGTCGGTGCAAGTGGTTTACACCTACCCATTGAGCCTTGCGGAGCACTCACTCAGGGTTTGGAGTCGGTATCTGGATTAAAAATCCCATGCCTCGACTGGGATCCGAACCCAGTACGTACCAGCCTTTAGACCGATGGCCTTCCACGACGCCACCGAGGCCGGTAAATAGGCAAAGGAGTTTTGATCGGATTGGATGTCTATTAAACAAGTGTTTCCCGATTTGTATAGCAAAGATAAGTACCAGTCTTGTATTAAAAGCTTGCATGGACGCTACCGTTCACGACACATACGAAGTAGCATGTTTAAGAAGGCCTGGTAACCATCCACATACGGAATAACATGTTTTAGAAGACCATGTAACCATCCACATACGGAGTAGCATGCTTTAGAAGACATTGCAACCAGCCACATATGGAGTAGCATGCTTTAGAAGATCATGTAACCATCCACATACGGAGTAGCATGTTTTAGAAGACTACATAACAAGCCACATACGGAGTAGCATGCTTTAGAAGACCATGTAACCAGCCACATACGGAGTAGCATGCTTTAGAAGACATTGCAACCAGCCACATACGGAGTAGCATGCTTTAGAAGACCATTATTACCAGCCACATACGGAGTAGCATGCTTTAGAAGACCATGTAACCAGCCACATACGGAGTAGCATGCTTTAGAAGACCTTGTAACCAGCCACATACGGAGTAGCATGTTTTAAAATACCGTGTAACCAGCCACATACGGAGTAGCATGCTTTAGAGGACCTTGTAACCATCCACATACGGAGTAGCATGTTTTAGAGGATCACGTAACCAGCCACATACACAGAAGTATTCTTAAAGACAGGGAACATGAAAATTGATTAGTAATTACTCATTTTGTGCAGCATTTTTTAAATAAACGTATCTGATGAATTAAATATGAACAGACTCTTTTTAAATATGTTTTATATCATTTATATATTGCAATTGTATTTAGTAGCCACAAAGAACAAATAAATTCAGGTAGTCATGTTTGATGTACATAATGTGGTAAGTCATAATCTGTATTCTTTTGTTTGTTGCCATTTTAAAAAATAAACATGCTTCAACTTCTGTTGCTATGTGACATCAACGTTCAACAAATAAATCAACTACATTATAAAATGTATTTATTTATCTACCGAATTCCAATTAATATTATAGAATAACTGACCAGATGGACAAAGTAGTTACTGGTAAGTCGTTTGAGGTGCCCTTAGTTGCTCAATAATTAGGTTACATAAAAAAAAATCGGCTTAGAGAGCTACGCTATTTAATTTTAAATTTTGTCACTGTAGTAAAATGATAATCCATTAATTTGTAAAGACCATCTTAGAATATCCCTGTAGGAAGTTTATGGATTGTCCAATTGAAACTCTTATGAGATATTTCAGATTTGTAAACTGAAAAACAAATCAGGAATTTTACTTGGCAGCTATTCAGCGTTTACATACTGATTTCTATTATTTGGGAATAGGGTTTTCTGATATGTGTACATTTGATCCGATTCAGCTGGAAGACAAGTAATATAAAATCTGAATTACTCAGTGGTACATACATGAACAATCTGGGTTCTAAAGCCAACATTTGTACAAAGTATAGAACTATTTATATGTTATCTTATAGTTCCAAGTTTCAGATCTACCTGATAAAAACTCTATAAGAAGACATTTTTATTTGCCTTTTAAGTTTTTTTTAGATTTTTTAAATTTTTAGTTTTTTGTTTTTTTTTAAACATTTAATAAAAATTAAAATAATTCACAATTTCCAAAATCTCTTTCTATTAGTTTGTGAAGACTGCCCCTAAGAATGACTATACTTAATTTCAGAACTATCCAATCAAATCTTTAGAAGAAGATAGACTTTAAAATGTTCAATTTCTATTTAAAATTTTTTTAAATT
>NC_054711.1:41910590-41913090 GCF_016097555.1 Gigantopelta aegis | reverse complement strand
AATCCTAGATCCAGCCCTGACGTCAGATCAGTGATTCTGTCCTATATGAGATAATCAATCTGTTGAGGATGAAAACCATGTGATGTGTAAACCATCCGTTGTATGAGGATCTCCGTTTTAACGTGTATCAACATGCCCAGTTATGTAGTAAACATCTTATGTTGTTACTTCATTTAGAAAAGTTGTGTGTTTTAACGTGTATCAACATGCCCAGTTATGTTGTAAACATCTTATGTTGTGTGTTTTAACGTGTATCAGCATGCCCAGTTATGTTGTGAACATCTTATGTTGTTACATCATTTAGAAAAGTTGTGTGTTTTAACGTGTATCAACATGCCCAGTTATATTGTGAACATCTTTTTGTTGCTACATCATTTAGAAAAGTTTGGTGTGTTTAACTGCCAGACCCAAACCTTGCGTTTGTTACAAGCAGAACATGTGTATATATTCTACAACGTCGTAGATACTATTTTTATATACATAATAGTGTTGTCATTATTTTAATTGTACATACAAGTTGTGTTATTTAACTATACTGTCTCTCATAATTCCATAAGGAATGGATTATGTACTTGTATGTGTTTTTGTATTTTATGTTGTATGTATGTGTGATGTACACAGTCGTATTAACGCACAGGCGGACCAAGCCCAGATCTAGGGCGCCACATTCTAGGGGGAGGTATACTCTTTTTAATTAGAATCTACTGGCTCTTTATGCCAAATCCATCTTCCCCCACCCCCACCCCTAGTAGCTTAGTATAATATATCATTTATTATAGTTTTACAGGCCTTGGAAGGTGGTGGGGGGGGGGGGGGGGCACACAAATAATAGTGACCTGGTGGCACGAAATACTCAAATACGTCTCTGATGGGATGTTAATATATTGTCTGTATTTTCTATCTGTGACGCACACAACACGTTTATTTACGACCTCGAGTTTATGGTTAAGGAAAACACAGCTAGTCAGCAGCAAGCGATCTTTTACATAGATCAACTCAAAAGCAAGATAATACATGCCACGGCCCCTGTTACACCAGCTGTTGTATACACTTTCCAATAGGCAGGGCAACACACACCACGGTCTTCAATGTCAGATTGTGAGGCATTGATCTCTTATATGCACTTTGCCACAGGCAGAACAGCACACCATGGTCTTCGATGTACCTATCCTGAGGCATTGGTCTCTTATATATATTTACCCACAGGCAGGACAACACACACCACAGTCTTCGATGTACCTATCCTGAGGCATTGATCTCTTATATATATTTACCCACAGGCAGGACAACACACACCACAGTCTTCGATGTACCTATCCTGAGGCATTGATCTCATATATATGTTTACCCACAGGCAGGACAACACACACCAGTCTTCGACGTACTGGTTGTTTGGCACTGATCTCATATATACACTTTCACACTTGCAGGACAACACACACCACAGTCTTCGATGTATCTATCCTGAGGCATTGATCTCTTATATATATTTACCCACAGGCAGGACAACACACACCACAGTCTTCGATGTACCTATCCTGAGGCATTGATCTCATATATATATTTACCCACAGGCAGAACAGCACACCATGGTCTTCCATGTACCTATCCTGAGGCATTGATCTCTTATATATATTTATCCACAGGCAGGACAACACACACCACAGTCTTCGATGTACCTATCCTGAGGCATTGATCTCTTATATATATTTATCCACAGGCAGAACAGCACACCATGGTCTTCGATGTACCTATCCTGAGGCATTGATCTCTTATATATATTTATCCACAGGCAGAACAGCACACCACGGTCTTCGATGTACCTATCCTGAGGCATTGATCTCTTATATATATTTATCCACAGGCAGAACAGCACACCATAGTCTTCGATGTACCTATCCTGAGGAATTGATCTCTTATATATATTTACCCACAGGCAGGACAACACACACAACAGCCTTCGACGTACTGGTTGTTTGGCACTGATCTCATATATACACTTTCACACTTGCAGGACAACACACACCACAGTCTTCGATGTACCTATCCTGAGGCATTTATCTCTTATATATATTTACCCACAGGCAGGAAAACACACACCACAGTCTTCGATGTACCTATCCTGAGGCATTAATCTCTTATATATATTTACTCACAGGCAGGACAACACACACCACAGCCTTCGATGTACCTATCCTGATGCACTGATCTCATATATATATATTTATACACAGGCAGGACAACACACACCACAGCCTTCGATGTACCTATCCTGAGGCATTGATCTCATATATATATTTATCCACAGGCAGGACAACACACACCACAGCCTTCGATGTACCTATCCTGAGGCATTAATCTCATATATATATTTACCCACAGGCAGGACAACACACACCACAGCCTTCGATGTACCTATCCTGAGGCATTAATCTCATATATATATTTACCCACAGGCAGGACAACACACACCACAGCCTTCGATGTACCTATCTTGAGG
>NC_054711.1:41830590-41908090 GCF_016097555.1 Gigantopelta aegis | reverse complement strand
GATTAATAAATCAATGTGCTCTAGTGGTGTCGTTAAACAAAACAAACAAACTTGCTGAACCACGTGACTGCCATGTGTCGTGCCACATGCCACTTTTTTCTTCAATTTGTTTTTATAAATAAAAGAAAGAAAAAAGAAAAAAAAAAAAGAGAGAAAAAAAGAGTTTTATTGGACACTGTGGACAATTTACAATAGGTCCAGGGAGCGCGACGTATCCCAGTGTTAAAGCGCACGCCTGATGCGCGGTCTTTCTAGGATCGATCCTCGTCAGTGCGTCCATTGGCCTATTTCTCGTTCCAGCTGGTGCACCACGAATGGTATATCAAATGCCGTGGTATGTGCTACCCCGCCTATGGGATGATGCATATAAAAGATCCCTTGCTACAATTTAGAATAATATAGCGGGTTTCCTCTCTAAGAATATATGTCAGAATTACCAAATGTTTGACATCCAGTAGCTGATTAATAAATCAATGTGCTCTAGTGGTGCCATTAAACAAAACAAACTTATTTTTATTTTAACTTTAGGTAATTTTAACATATAGTCAGAGAGGAAACCTGCTACATTTTTTTCCATTAGTAGCAAGGGATCTTTTATATGCACTAACCAACAGACAGGGTAGTACATACCACAGTTCTATCACTGAACATAGATAGGCCCATAGGAACCAGGAAGAGGTGGGGTAGCACAGGCGACACCCACCCACCCACACTTCAGATATTGTTCCTATCAGCAGGTAACCCCCCCCCCCCCCCCCCCAACTAGTCTGTGACCACCATTTCAGTATTCACATATCGTTGGTATCAGCTTGTAACCTCTTCCACACACACACACACACACACACACACCAACTAGAGACTATAACCCTCACTTCAGATATCGTTGTTATCGGCATGTAACGTCCCGCCCCCTATAGACTGTGACCCCCACTTGAGACTATAGACTGTGACCCCCTTCAAATACACTGTGAGATATCGTTTATATCGACTTGTAACCCCCTTCAAATACACTGTTCCCCACTTGAGATATCGTTCATATCGACTTGTAACCCCCCCCCCCCCACTTGAGATATCGTTCATATCGACAAATAGACTGACCCCCACTTGAGATGTCGTTCCTATCCTGTATACGACCCCCAGTTCCACCACTGTAGATGTTCGATGGGTCATAGGATCAAATCCCCCGGCAGACCGATTGGTGCAGGATACCCCGTCTGAATCCGACCTGCGTATAAAGTCAGTCAGTGTTATATGCATACTGTTGTTTTCATGTGTACAACAATTCACAAATAGTGCACAAAATAACAAGACGTTTTTAACAATACATATTTATTTGATTACAAGGCATACAAAGTGCTTGATTAATTACTGTTACACAGTGCAACAACGTGTAAAAATGTGGTCTGTACATATTTATATATCTCACAGTTGACGTAATTATTTTACCAGGCCCGTCTGACAGATTAAAACAGTAGAGGAGGGGGATCATAAATATAAATAATGCAGGTCCGTACCTAGTCTAGACTAAGAGGGGTGTCAGTTCAAAAAGAGTCGGTGTATAGTAATAGAGAGTCTGTGCCCAGAAAAGTCGCCTGTTGATTAAAAATAACAACATCGATTTTTTAGGCGTGCAACTGACCCCACATCCCTTGCCCCCTTCTCCGTACGGATCTGTAATGATAAAAACAAGTTAAGTTTCTGAATCACATTGTGCTAGGCTACATTTTAAATTAATTAGCTTGTCTACCATTTGCCTACTTGTAAAGACAAAAGTGGAAGGGACCAGCGCCCCTTCCAGGATCAGACGGCCCTGGTTTGAAATTCCAGCCTATATACATGTGCGACTGACCCCTTATCACCTCATAAACCTACTTAGGTAGATAAAGTCGGGGGTCCAGGATATGACGGCCCTTATTTGATATTTAAAAACATATGTAGTCAGATACATGTACATTTATATTGTGAACGATATTGTAGATAATGTTCCATAAACATATTACTCTTTAACTATATACAAAATTAACCTGAAAATGATATACAAAATATAAATATAAATGAAATACATATATACACACACGAATCAGAACTAAGTGAAAATACATGAGTTTTTAACAACATCATAACTGACATGTTGTGTGATACTGGCGCGTGTGCAGGGATTTTAGCGGGGAGGGTGTGTGTGTCTAGACTGGTCATCGAAGTTATGGGGGGGGGTCGAGTTATACGCCCCTGAAAAATAAATTGGAAAAAACCCTCAAAATGTCCCCCCCCCCCCCGGTTTACCAACTGAGCTAATAGGGAAAATCCCACCAGCAATTGCACACGCGCCAGTGATAAAATAAGTATATACAAAAATTAATGTTAAACATATTTAAACATATATATGTCTACACGGAGCAGAACTTGCCGAGATAAGATCATTGTATTTAATGTAAACATTCCAAGACATTGACAAAATAAGTTTAAACAATCATTACCAAAAAAAAGTAATGAAATAAATAAAATATGTCCAAATGATTATAAAACCTGGGCGAAAACCTCTAAATGTCTTTTGATACAATCTTAATGGATGAACAACCAGACAAAATGCTAATTTACTAAACAATGATTAATCAAAAAAAATCAGACTAGATTATAAGTCGGTGATGGTAATTTACTAAACCTAATGTTGGGGAAAACCTCTGATGGTGGATGGGGGGGGATGGGGGGGGATCTTAATTGATGAACAACCAAACAAAATGTAAGCATACCCCCATTTGAAGAGGAAAATGTTTAGATTTTATGTTTGTTTTTTTTTTTTTACTTTTGTTTTTGTAAATAAAGATTCATATCTCCCCCCCCCCCCCCCCCCATGGGAATGTGTACCTCCCAATAGACCCACGGTTCTCGTGTTCCCCCTCCCATTGAAACATCAACATAAACGGCGCTTTATTCTACTATGTGAGTGGTTAGTGCAAATTGTCTATAGTAAGCCGAGTCGCCATTGATTGATAAGGGCCTACCTGCGTCTTACAAACTCGGTTGGGGGTTGGCATTTAATTTTTAATTTTATTTTTTTTTTTTTTTTTTTTTTTTTTTGGGGGGGGGGGGGATTTTGTACTGGTGTACATAACTATTAGAACTTGATATGGATCCAGAAATTTCAAATGAAATTTACTTTTTGCGGTCTTTGAGGATTACATTCGAGTTTTTATATCGTCTTACAGCCTCCCCTTCACCCCCATCACCCACCCCAACTAACCCTGGCCCAGTCGACCACGTGACGGGAAGTTTGTCATTTCAGTAGAGGCAGAACGTATTTTATTTGTGTTTTATTGATTTCACAGTCGACATCAGTGAAGAAGACTTGGTTTTGGTGATTTCTCTAATCTGCCTGAGTGAAAGAGAAAATCGCGAATAGAATTATTGAAAAAATTACTTTGTTTTGATGAATTTTCTAATTTCTCTGGAGGAACGAAAGATGACGTCACTGGACAAGACTTTGGGTCTCGATGTTCGAGATTGGAGGAGGAAAATGTGGACGTGAAGAAAGAAAATATTTTACAATCTGCAGAGAGATTTCTTACAGGAGATAAACTGTGAAATATTACAGGGAAAGGATTTAACAAACAAATAATGGAATTTTTAATGTTGAAAGGTTTTCACAAATAATTTCATACAAAATTCATGGATGTGTTCAATTAAAAACAAAGAAGAAAGAATGAATTTGTTTGAAAGAGGATGTGATATTAAAAAGATAAAAATTCTTCAGAAATGTGGATTTCTTACAACAATGGATGTGATTAAATATTTCTCAGATTTCTTAAATATTTCTGGATGTGGAAATTTTTTTTTTTTTCAAATGGATGAGTTTAATTATTTCTGGATGTGGAGAAATGTGTGAAATGTTTCGCGTTGTTGGATTTCATATTTTCTGTTGTGTTTCAACATCAAAGGATTCAGGTGTGAACAGGTAAAAACAATTTAATTAATTAATTAATTAATAATAATAATTTTTCTTTGTTGTTTTTACATATTTTCTTGCTGATTTTAGGTTAATAAAAGATGTTTAATTGTTTAATTAAATTAATTAGTAAATGGTGCGAACCGTTCAGTTGTCATTAATATAAAACTTGTAATTGTCTTTTGTGTATAATATTAGCAGACATTGTTTTTAATTAGATTGTGAGAATTAATTAGCTAATGTATTAATTATCAGAAGTTTGACGGACATTTACTAAAAGTGTTAAAGTCTTTGATCTGTTTCGCCATTTTAAACCGTCTCGTTTCACAAACACAAAGTCAGTCTGAAGAGTTTCACGGGTTCGCTGTCAGCCATCTAAATATTTTAACGTCTCCATCTCTCTGGGCGACATAAAGTTTATCCTGGTCACAACAGACAGACAGAGGTTCGGACAATCCATCCTGGTCCGTGATGACGTCACGGATGACCTCTCCGTCACGTGACAACTGGACAATACAATTTCTCTCCCAATCACAAACATAAACAAACTCTTCCATGTCACACGCGACACCGAGTAGATGACGTAGCCTTGCTGAATCACGTGACTGCCACGTGACGCGTCCTGATGACGTCACACATTTCAAACTGTTGTCCTCTGATACAACAACCAGAGAGTCGCCTTTCACTGTGAGACACGAGGGGCGGGGGATCAAGTCGCGGGGGAGAGACTGAATGACGCGACCCCCCTCATCCAGTATGTCTACACACTCACCACCCCACTCAGTGACCGCCAGACGGTTGCTAGGTAACACTGATATGAAGTTGTACTGTTTCTCAGTGTTCAGTGTGTTTGTCAGGCGGATGTCATCTTGTATATCCAGATATAATATTTGACGTTTCCTGGCAGGACGACAACAACCTGCTGGTCACGTGACCTAGCAAGGCCGCATGGTTCACTGGGAAGATCGTATTTAATCAGTTTAAAGTTGTCAACAGAAAAATATTTTACACAGGAGTTGAAATCACTTACAACAATTTTCTTAGATCTTTCCCCTCCCAGCACCGCGATGGAATATAGACAAGGATCACGTTTATCTGATGATATCTTTGTGTGAAATGTCTGTGTCAGTGTCAGTCTGTCTGTCTGCCTGTCTGTCCAGCACCGTCGATGTCAATATAGTCAGGATCTGTGTCAGTGTCAGTCTGTCTGTCTGTCATCTGTCAGTGTGTCTGTCAGTGTCAGTCTGTCTGTCAGTGTCAGTCTGTCTGTCTGCCTGTCTGTCCGGGTGTCTGTCAGTGTCAGTCTGTCTGTCTGCCTGTCTGTCCGGGTGTCTGTCAGTGTCAGTCTGTCTGTCTGCCTGTCTGTCTGTCTGTCTGTCTGTCCGGGTCTGTCAGTGTCAGTGTCTGTTTGCCTGTCTGTCCGGGTGTCTGTCAGTGTCAGTTTGTCTGTCAGAGATTTTATGTCAGGTTTTAATATTTCTCCAATGTCAACAGAAAAAGTTTCAGTGTTTTTCTTTTTCGAGTCGGTCAAAGTAATTTTTAACTCGGGAATTTCAGTTTTAGGATTTGTTTGAGAAATTTCTGAAGCTATTTTTTGTAATTTAGAAAGATTTGTTTTGATTTCAGAATCTGACCCTGATTTTATGAGGTTTTCGCCCAGTTTTAAGTTTTCTTTTCCTTTTTGCAATAAATGTTTATCTTTAGTGAATATTGTGTCTATGTCATTGTTAGTAGTTAGTACAGAAGTTTCTAAATATTTCTTCAGCCTGTTCTGCTCCGCGTGGACAGTTTCTGTTAGTTTCTGGATTATCTCCGCCCCTCTCCGGTCGATCTCTCCAGACACCTCCGCCGCGCTGACTGCCAGACCAGACTGTAATCGGTCCACTTCATTCTTGATGTTATCGTCAAGAATTCCGCAAAATGATCGCAGCGTCTTGCAGACTAACTGTAAAGCATTTTTTAGTGGCTGTTTCAGTGCGGAAGGGGCATCACCTAGGAAATAAAATTACAAACTATAAATAATTACATGTGTATTTACATGAAATTAAGTATCTCCCCTAGCATAACCTAATATGGCGTCACTGGTAGCTGTACCCATAGATATCTACCTCAATACGTGATATTAATAACAATAAACTCGCAGCTGTACCCATAGATAGCTACCTCAATACGTGATATTAATAACAATAAACTCGCACAATAGAAACTCCAAATACAACAATAAACTCGCAGCTGTACCCATAGATATCTACCTCAATACGTGATATTAATAACAATAAACTCGCAGCTGTACCCATAGATATCTACCTCAATATGTGATATTAATAATAAAAATGTGATAATAAACAGACCTAGGCTAATTAAAAGTAATAATATGTGTAATAATTAATTTGTAATTTTGTAAAATCCATTATATGGTGAAGAATTCATGATTAATCTTAAATTTTAGTTAACGAAAATAATAATAATAAACCTTTTAATGAAAATATGTATTCTAATATATATTTTTTAAAACGAATGAATGCATGTTTAAATGACACCCCAGCACAAAAAATACATTGGGTTTCATTAATGTTCATTGAGTTGAACAACCATAGTTCTATAGCTGCGTTGATCTAGGACTTTTAGTTTGTGAGAAATGTAAATGTGAAAACTTAACATTGAATTAAATTCAAACAATTAAATTAAAAATTACATTACTGTACACATGTACAGCTAACTTTATGAAAGAAATTTGTGTTTAAATAATCATGATTAATATTTTATAGTAAAAGTATTTTGTCTGTAAAATATTTAATTGGTATTTAACCATTGCATCAATACTCTTAGAAAAAGTGATCATACTGAAAAAAATCAGGTAGTGCAAGTCAGCTTTATTTATTAATTATTATAATTATTTATTATTCTATTTTTACTATATTTACTCCCAGGTTTTTTGCCAAAGGGTATAAGGGTAAAATTATGTACACTGAAATAATGGAAATTAATGGATACATTTTTATAGTGTTTAGAAAGACTACAAGAGATCTGCTGTTTAAAATTTGTCTAAGCCTAATACTGTGTTTGTGTATTTGTGCGAGTTCACTGTAAAATAGTTATAATTAGCAACATGCAAATTGGTTAACCCTTCATTCTACTCAGTGTTTTGCTTAAATGTTTTCGGATGTATTATTTAGAAGAAAAACAACAACCCCAAAACAACTCACATCTGCATTTTACTATTGTGGTGCTTATTTAAGATTAAAAATATACTTGTATATTAAATAGTACAAATTAATATTATAAATTCTGTATTTCAATATTGTCATTTTTTTAAATAAACAATTCTCAGAAAACTGTCCGAATAAAAGTGTATAAAGAATTTTCTTTTTTTAATAATAATAATAATTATGTATGATATATATAATAATATGTATAATGATCATTGTAATAATCAGCATATTAATAAATATATTAATTATTATAATAAAATTATAAAATAACTGCAAAATAATAATGACTTAAACAATGTTTTGTTGTTATACAAGTTATATGTGTGTTTATTAGTGTGTGTATGTGTGTTTATTAGTGTGTGTCACTGTGTGTACACATGTATGTGTGTTTATTAGTGTGTGTCACTGTGTGTATGTGTGTTTATTAGTGTGTGTCACTGTGTGTGTGTGTTTATTAGTGTGTGTCACTGTGTGTATGTGTGTTTATTAGTGTGTGTCACTGTGTGTATGTGTGTTTCTCACTGTGTGTGTGTTTATAACTGTGCGCATGTGTGTGTATCAGTGTGTATATCAATGTGTATGTGTGTTTATTAGTGTGTGTGTGTGTGTTTATCACTGTGTGTGAGTGTTTATAACTGTGCGCATGTGTGTGTATCAGTGTGTATATCAATGTGTATGTGTGTTTATTAGTATGTGTGTCACTGTGTGTATGTGTGTTTATCACTGTGTGTGAGTGTTTATAACTGTGCACATGTGTGTGTATCAATGTGTTTATATCAATGTGTATGTGGCTCATTCCACGTTACGCGTATTACACTTCAGACTCACTTTGAGTGACAATGTGTGTAAATTAGAAATCTATGAAAGGGCTCCTGTTATAACCTACTGATTAGTAATAATCCTACTTTAGTACTTCACAAAATAAAACAAGAAACATTGGCTAAATTTCAAACATACTTGTAATGGCTTAGATTTGATTGTGTTACATGTGTTACATTCACACGACAGACATTTTTCTATAAGATTTGAAAGTTGCCAAAGTTCTGTGAGTTTACAAGTGATAATAACATTTTGTATATTGCTTTTAATCACCAAAATGTAAGTTAATATTTATCAGAAAAGAATAATCTCATTACTCAGATATTTGTTTTTTAAAATCATTAAAATGTTGTGTTACGTGTGTTACATAAATTTGTTACGTGTGTTACACGTCTGATTTGAGAAACTGAACATATTAGCTTGTAAGCATCCTGTCGCAAACAAATTTTATTTGTTTTACTTCATTTTGTTTTTAGTGACTGTTAATAATGTTTTAGCAGAAAAGTTAAGTATTCTGTTCTCATGGGTGGATTTAGAGGGGGTTAGCACCACCTACCTTTTTCAGTGGCAAATATCACTCAAATAATTTGCCTGTTTATGCTAACTCATACTTGTAGTACTAATATTCCAGTCAGTGCATCCTGAACCTCCTTTTACAAAATCTTACATCAGACTTGTCAAAATAAGAAGGCAACTGGTAAATTTCATTGGCTATTGCAGCCTTTGCATAAAATGTTATGTTTTACATTTTTAATAGTAATCTGATCATTATATTAAAGATGAATTACATTGTTTAGGAAGACACTAAAGAAGATACATTTACAGAGCTGCTACCTATATTGAAAAATTAGTTGCTGGCAGGATAGGGGCAGTGTTTCTGCCAGAAATACTGGGGCGGATCTAGAGGGGGGTCCAAGGTGTCCGCCCCCCCCCCCCCCCCTCAAATTTGAGAAGTGCCCCTTTTATTTAGGATTTTTAGGTTTTTTACAAATTTATTTATTCTGTCAATGTATAGAACACTGTAGAATACGTCTGCCAGCGTCCCTGTTGTAGCACTATTATATTATGGTCCATGTGAACCATGTGTAATTTTTCAATAGTGCCTTTTCATAATGTTATGGTGACCTTTTTGTCTTGGACCCCCCCCCCCCCCCCCCCCCATCAGAAAAGCTGGATCCGCCCCAGAAATAAATGTTTGGGTATGTCGCTATGGAGTTGAATGCAACCACAGTCAACATGGTTATGGGTGAGGGGCCTCCCCCAGAAATAAAATGGGTTACGGTTAAGATTATAGGGTTAAGAAAAGCATACAGTAATGATAAGAGTAATTAATTTTGTCAAAAAGTTAACTTAAAATAATAAAATCTGCCAAAACATTTGGGTATATATAGCACCATACCCATTTTACTCTCTGGCAGAAACCTGGGGGGGGGGGGGGGGGGGGGGGGTGTGGTGTGTTTGGCAAAGCCACTTGTAAGAATTTAAAGGAAGAGATCACTATATCATATGGATGTTGAACTGCCACATTATAGAATATCTTGATGAATTTGTGTCCCTTATGATAAAACACTATTTCACTGTAGTGATTGGTAATTACATATAGATGTTGCAGGGTTCACACTGGAAGAAATTTTCAGATATATATATAGAGAGAGAGAGAGAGAGTTTACTCGAAAACTATTCAAAACTGACTAATTTAAAGAACATTTTATTTGCCAAAGACTAAATGTTGTAGCTACTTTGCATGAAAATTAGCAGCTGGCTAATTTGACAATGGACAGGGTAAGCCCTGGTGTTTGTTCCTTAATAAAAGGCCAGATTCCTAGAGGGGGGCTCTCACGTTAGTCGTTGTGTCAATTACAAAAGGGTATATATATATGGAAGTGGCCAGTACCAGTAGATACATGTACCATTAATTCCTGTCCATGTGTGCTCTTTGCAAAATTGAACCTCCAGTTCCTGCTGGCATGCTTGGGAGCTAAGACAGGTCAAGATATTATTTATATTCCAGAACCAAATTCCCAACTCTAAATATTCTAATGTTAAGTGTAAAGCCAGTACATAGCTATATAAATAAATACTTCAATAAATGTATACAGATAGTAGTAGAGTTCACATTGACTGTATTAAGATTGTTTTATACAATTCATTATTTAAAGACGTGTTTGTTGGGTAAAACATTCATCCCCTAACCCATGTAACACATGTAACGTTACGTGTGTTACACTCAGTAAATGCTACATGGTATAATAACTTGCAGCTTTTGCAAACCAAAAATGGTCAAATTTGTTTCATATTGGTATTTTAACTTTTAACCTAAAAAACACATTTTAAATGATTAAGTATTTTACTAATTATGAAAACTTGTTGGTTTTTTGCGTTACGTGTGTTACATGCAAAATTTTGTTACTTTTGAGTGGTTTTTCAAATAAACCTGTTATATGAAGAGAAAAGAAAGAGGTGGTAAATCTTAAGACACCCAGTTGTCTGTCAAATGACTAGATACTGACTCATTTTGGTATTAACTAACATTTTTAAGCAAAGAACAAGCTTAACTATATTTTTGTGTTTTGTTTTGTTTGCAGGTGTTGTATTTTCAAATAGCAGTACACACAAAATTATCTCACTGTTTATGATTTATTTGTTATTTAACATAAATATACATATCCAAAATATTAAAAAAGCACTTTTTGAATTTATAAGATGAATTTTAATTTTTGCATCCCAGGATGAGTTAATGCGTGGAATGAGCCATGTGTGTTTATTAGTGTGTCACTGTGTGTGTTTATCACTGTGTGTGAGTGTTTATCACTTTGAGTGTGTGTGTTTATCACTGTGTGTCACTGTGTGTGAGAGCGTGAAAATAGTGGAGAGTTTTACTGGTAAAAGTGAATGTGAACTTCATGCATACTACTTTCAACACCTGCTGGTCAACTCACGCTGTTTCAAAATCTTCACTTGATCTATGGCGTCCACCAGTGCCAGAGCACGAGGGAACTGTGCGGCCCACGAGCTTTCCGGTTGTGTCTGGTCTGGGATTAGGATGGCACCATTGCAGAGGGGACATTTTGAGGCGTAGCCACGACTGATACTGGCAGAAATATGGTCCTGCAAACACTTTAGGCAGTACGTGTGACCACAGGGCAGGGTCCTGGGGTCTGAATACACCTCAAAACAGAGGGGACAGGATATTCTGTCGTCCCCAATCATTGATGTTTGTTCTTCATCTGCAAATCTTGACGCCATGTCTGAGAAAAGAGAAACACTGATAATAATAATAATAATAATAATAATATTATGTATAATAATAATATGTATAATAAGAAATAATAATAATAATTAGAATAATAATTAGAATTATAATAATAATATTCTACACACCCAGAAAATAGGAACACACACCTCTTTTGTCTACCAGAGCAGACCATGCAAAAATCTGTTTAAAGGTAGGGTCAACTCAAACAAGAGCCTTATGTGTTGGAAAGATGCATACCCAGACCACCAACACATACTGACACTTTAGCAAATGAAAAACGCGTAATTTTAGAGTTAATAAAAAAATATGATTATTCCTGATAACTGGGGGCAGCCATTTTGTTTTGTTTTTGTGACGTCCAGTGGTATAGCTTGGGGCGAAGTGACATCAGCTCCTGACCATCTCCTGTATGTACAGTGTAAACAAAAGCAGTAATTTTCGACAAGGCGCTTCTCTTTGATCAAAAACAGCATAAATGACGTAATAATATAATAAACTATTTAACTAAATATATTTCAAGTTGCATTAACAACAAAATGGGGTTATAGTATTTTTCTCTCTGTTAAAAATCCAAAGTCACTATTAGGCCTATTGATATGGTACATTCAAAAAACTGATACCCAAGTGATAATTTTCTTTTCTTTGGGACTATATTGGTCAGTTCTCTGTTTTTTAGATGGAAAAGTTACTTAATCAATAGTTTTACAGAACTATTTACAGTAATAAACCATGCCCATTACCATTTTAGGGGTGACAGGTAATATTCCACAATACCTGTATGTATTTTTATGTCAACAGCGTCAATTAATTGGCTCTTTGGTTACATCTGCCAATCAGGAATCACAGGTAGAAGCAACTAACAGCATAGACCAATTAACTAAAAAAACACTCCGTGTATCATTTCAGTACATAGGTTAATGCATGGACAAAACTTTGTTAATTATTTCGACTTGTTGTATAGCCACTTTGACAATGGTATTTTATTTTGTATTGAAAAATAATAAATATAGTGCTAGATATACTTATTGCTAGCTTACTGGGATGTGTATTATTACAGAACATTGCAATGTATGACTATTTATCATCCCGCAAAAACCAGGTAGATTGTGTTTCTCTAGTTCTAAGGCTCTTTCCTGACATTATTTGTTAAGTATTACGCAACCACCAGCTCGCCAGAGGTCGTACTCACTGAGATGGTACAAAATGGCTGCGCCCGTTATATATAATAGCTGTCAAATTTAACCGTTTTATTAATTAACTATACAATTATACTTGTTGATATTAAGCAATAATATGCATTATATATTGTTGAATATGCATACCAGGCCAATGCCTTAATTGTCCCTTCATTTAAGACTCAAAAGCTGGAATACAAATTCACCTGATCAAACCACATTTTTATTTTTTAAATCGCAGGTAATTTTTCAATAGATTATCAGCTCTTTTTTTTGCAATAAAGTGTACCATTCACTTCCACATTGGTCCAAAAATAAAGTCTAATTGTTGTATTCAAAACTTACATTTTTCTGATATACAGTGTTTAAGGTTTTTAAGTCCAAAATTTTGTTCAACAAATATCACTGAGAAAAAAGTTATGACTCTTTTTCATCTGCCAACAAAGGGTGGTTATGGACACTACACTGGTAGTATAACACCATGACAAAATATAGAAACCTACAAAAATATAAACTAAATCATTTTTTATTTACTTCTTTTAAGAAATATTCCAACAAATTAATGGTGTTGTAAACTATAAACTATTGTAAAACTGAAATATTTGATATTTGCCATAAATTTATTATTTTGGTTTGTTGTATCCATAAAAACTAATTTTACACTTAATTTCTGTTTGTATTAACACTTTATAGTAGATCTACCTAAATTTCATTTCAATAAAAGTATGCACATTTTACTATTTAAACATGTATCAATGAGCATTATAATTCAAAGTGTATGCTTATAACCGTAGCTTGTTTCTTTTTTATCTTAATGTTACAGTCACTACAATCTTATATAACAAGACATAAATGCACTTCATCCAACTAATATTGTGGTATTTATTTGCCAGGATGTCTGATTCATGAACAGTTGTGAACATACATGTAAGTTTGTATTTCATCTCAGATTTAATTGAATGTTAAAGAATCATATACTAGTATGCTTTTTATGCATCCCGCGACTAATAAGTATGAATATAAAAAAACTAAATAAAACTGTCAGGTGTACTGAGATCCTTTAAAATTATAACCACTTCCAACTATTTGTAATAGTGTTATTTTAAAGGCACAATATACTGATTTGCACTCAACTCAGACAGACAAAGAACATGAAATAGTAAAGTCAGTAGGGTCTCCGTGAGTACTCGAGCACGGGTCGAGTCTAGCAAGACTCGAGTCCGTTCACAGGACTCGAGTACCTGTACAAGGTGGAAGACAGTGATCAACTATAATACAATGGACAATGTAGGACAGTGATTTCAGCAGTAAATAATCAACAATATAAGTTACACAATAATTATATGATCATGTGTTAGTTTCTCTTTTAAACTGGCCGTTCATGCGTCACAACACTCAACATATCAACTGGTTTCTAAATGCAATACAATGGCATTGTTTGGCATCCATGTTCAGGGGGCGGGGCGTAGCCAAGTGGTACACCGCTCGCTCGATGCACGGTCAGTGTGCGATTGATCCGCGTCGGTGGGCCCATTGGGCTATTTCTCATTCCAGCCAATGCACCACGATTGGTATATCAAAGGCCGTGGTATGTACTACCCTGTCTGTGTGATGGTGCATATAAAAAATCCCTTGCTGCTAATCGAAAAGAGTAGCACATGAAGTGGCAACAGCAGGTTTTCCTCTCTCAATACCTGTGTGGTCCTTAACCATATGTTTGACGCCATATAACCGTAAATTAAATGTGTTAAGTGCGTCGTTAAATAAAACATTTCTTTCTTTCCATGTTCAGCACTGGAATTAAGATGCATAATTCTATTTTACTTTATTCCTTAATCTCATTATCATCTAGTGTAAGTGTCGGGTACTCGGGTCCGGGTCGAGTTTGACCCTCGAGTACTCGAGTCCAATACTTTGGACTCGTGGAGGCCCTAAAAGTCAATAATATTTGGTTACGGACAATACCAAACAAAACCTGAGTTTGAGATATAAAATCATAATGTACATATATACTCTCAGAAAAGTAATAACGTGCATTCTTTAGCTTATAATGTTCACCAAATAGTCAGAAAATAAATGGTAACTGTTAACACCAAGTAAACAGTAACCTTGTTAAAGCCAACAGTTAACATAAATTTGAACAAAATCATTCAACTTTGAATAACAATTAAAGGCCTTTAAAAGGAAACAAATAGCACTTCCCATATTTGAAAAATACAGTTTTAAAATGTTTGAGATGATTATTAATGATTTCCATTTCATCAGCTGGAAATCTAACTGTTCATGTGCAGATGTGACATCTGGTAGTGTCCGTAACCAATCAACTAAACATATTTATTTTCAAAATATTAACATTTCAGATGTGAGTATCAAGATTGCTACATGTATATTGTTTCAATGTGACTTAATTTGGCTACTCTTCCGATTAACAGCAAGGGATTTTTTTTTTACTATCCCACATAGGATAGCACAAACCATGGCCTTTTTTATGAACCATATATGGATACTGGTCGGTTTCAAGTGGTTTACACCTACCCATTGAGCCTTGCGGATATTTGGAGTCGGTATATGGATTAAAAATCCCATGCCTCGACTAACATGTGGATCTTTACCTACCAGCCTGTATTTAATGTAATCAATTGAATGATTAAAGGCCTTTAAAAGAAAACATAACACTTCCCATATTTGAAATACAGTATTAAAATGTTTGAGATGATTATTAATGATTTTTTATTTCATCAGCTGGGAATCCAACTTTTTAATGTACTCTTTGACATCTGGTAGTGGCAAAACTAAAATATACATATTTATTTTCAAACATTTTAGATGCGAGTATCAAGATTGCTACATGTATATTGTTTCAATGTGACTTAATTTTAGCACAAACGTTTTATATTAATTGTTTGGTTACGGACATTACAGTGAATCCTTACTAAATGTAAAGCACCCCAAGTAGTATGTTATTAATAGGATTCTATTTTCAATGTTATGTCTCGATGTGAACTTATTGTTTATTGCAAGTTAAAAATTAGCTAAACACTCAACACAAATCAGAAATATTTTCAGCATGCTATAGTCATAAATTTCTTGTTTTCATGGGTGAATGATAGATGAAAATAACAATTACAAATTCAGTTACATTATTTATGTTTGTTCTTATTTTAACATGTTGTAGTTTTACATAATAAAATACAAGAAAATTTAAGTACACATTTAAAAAAAGATTTTGTTTTTTTTATAAAGTATAGTGTTTTCATTAGAAATTTGGCAAGGCATGGTTGACTAAACACTTCTGGGACATTTTCACCATTTTCAGGGCATTTAAAGACAAAAAAATTATAAAATAAAAATAAATGTAATTAATGTGCTTGCTTTAATAAATTAATGGCAAAATATATAATAGGAATATTTTATTAATTAATAATACATTTTCTGAATGTTTTATAAAAATTAATTTCAGGAATAAATATTAAAGGAGGCTTGTTTAATTTCAGGGCAGCATCGTGCTGATTAAGACAAGATGACACTAGACTATTAAGGCATGGTGCCGCACCATGCTATATCAAGCTAGGAAAAACACTAATCTATCTAAATTTATAATGATGCTTTTTTAAAGGTTATGGACACTACATTTACAGACACTACAAATCCACATTCAGTGTGTATTATTTTCAAATCTTCCAGCTACATTACATTTTTATTACTTTGCAGAGTTTGTCCATACATATGACTTTTGATCAAGTCAAATATTATATTGTTACATACACTACAGATATTCTGTGACAAACCTATAAGTTGCCTTTATTTTCTTAAGTTTTTGTAACATAAATACAAATTATTTGTGAGAAAATTCAGTGCAACATAATTTAATTTCACTTACTTTTTGAAGACTAATGTCCAAATATATAGCTCCAGGTATAGACTATTTAAAAAACTTACATCAATTGCATTTACATATTTTGCAATAACTTTTGAACCTGATGACCATTTTAGAGATAATTGAATTGTCTGCAAACCAATATCACTTTGACATAAAACATTACAGCAAAGGGATAATTTCTATGAAAATTAAATTGGAAATACATAACAAGAGAAAGTACCCTAATTTGACCCACTAACTGACTCGGTGTGCACTTTTTATTGAAATGAGAGACCTGAAATACTCCACAGTTAGGTGTGACCCATATCCATCAACACAAACCAAACAGTGATGTCTTGGACCACAATATTTCATTGTAGAGTAGCATAACACACTGAATCATGACTCAGTCCCTTTATTGTAAAAAACAGAAGCTGTATCTTATCTGCTGTTTAGCTTGTCATTCTGTGTTATTTTAATCCCATAATGCTCTAAAATACATCCCCTCAGCCCTCGAAATAGTGCCTGCAAAAAGCCTTGAAATAGCGGCCTGCGAAAAGCCTCGAAATAGTGGCCTGCGAAAAGCCTCAAAATAGCGGCCTGCGAAAAGCCTCAAAATAGCGCCCTGTGAAAAGCCTTGTAATAGCGGCCTGCGAAAAGCCTCGAAATAGTCCCCTGTGAAAAGCCTCGAAATAGCGGCCTGCGAAAAGCCTCGAAATAGTGCCCTGTGAAAAGCCTTGAAATAGTGCCCTGTGAAAAGCCTTGAAATAGCGGCCTGCAAAAAGCCTTTCATTTTTAGACCTAGCAAGAGAGCTGTTTGTATGATTATCTTATCTGATATTTAGTTTGTTATTCTGTTATTTATTAAATTCTATAATACTCTAAACTCAGATTATAATTGTTCACACACTACGGATCACAAACCATCCCCACACCCTGTGCCATAGTTTGTTTTTTTCTCTTAGAAGGTCATATCTTTAGGCCTGGTATTTTAAAAACAATAGCAGGCCATGTTTTACTTCCTGTTTCAAGCCCTGTCCCGCGCTGTCCTTTTTTCATTACAATGTCCCTTTATTAATTTTTTTTTTTTTTTTTTTTTTTTTTTGTTTTCAGCAGGGCAGTTATTTTGGCCGGCTATTGAAAAAAAGAGAAAAAAGGACCGGCCATATTTATTTTACCTACTATTTTGAACCCTGCCTTCTTATCACTGTGCCCTGATTATTTGTGTACTAGCACCCACTTATTGTAGGCCTGGTACGGCCTTGGGAGCAAACAGAGAGTATTTGAAAGGGGGGGGGGGGGGGGGGGGGGGGGGGGGGGGGGGGGGGGGGAGGGAGCATGAGGGGGAACTGGCAACAGCAATGGATTTTAGCTGTTGACGGGGTTGAGGGGTACACTCCACCAAATTAATACCCACTGAATTTCAGGTTTTCAAATATAGCAATTTTAGCCTGCTGGAGACCGTTATAAAGTTAAGATGCACCACTTAAGACCAATCAAGTTCATGGGAATTTCAACGATTTATTTCGGGGGGGGGGGGGGGGGGGGGGGATAAAATTCAATCTACTCCCAACTACATGTCACATCACCACAGTACAGTGATTAACACCTCGTCACCACAGTACAGTGGTTAACACCTAGTCACTAGTATTATCATCACCATACAACGGTTCATTAACACCTAGTCACTAGTGCCATCAGCACAGTACAGTGGTAATTAGCACCTAGTCACTAGTGCTATCTCCACAGTACAGTGGTTAACACCTCTAGTCACTAGTGCTATCACCACAGTACAGTGGTTAACACCTAGTCACTAGTGCTATCACCACAGTACAGTGGTTAACACCTAGTCACTAGTGCTATCACCACAGTACAGTGGTTAACACCTAGTCACTAGTGCTATCACCACAGTAGTGGTTAACACCTAGTCACTAGTGCTATCTCCACAGTACAGTGGTTAACACCTCTAGTCCTTCCCATCATCCCACACAAATTATTTTTGTAAATAATTTCAGTTTGGTTTGATGTAAGATTTAATTTTTTTGTTTAACGACAGCACTGGAGCCCACTAATTAATCATCGTAATTCTGATACATGTAGGTAGTAGTGGTGGGAACTGGTTGGATTTTCATGTTTGATGATTGGTTAGTTGAACCAACCAATCATCAGTTATAATCCGTTGTCGACATTTTAAACCCTTTTATACTCGAGGCTAAAAATATGCAAGTTTGTTTGCTTACTGACATCATAAAAGTATCTAGAACAAAGAGTTGTTATAAAATAAAGATAATTGGTGAACAGATCTCGCAAGTTAAAACTAGAATGCTCAATTACCCGACTCAACTTTATCCTTCGTCAAATAAATTTAAGATAAATAACACAAAATTGATTTAGCTATTTTTATTGTGGGGTATATTGTATATTATGTGTTTATGCAAAATGGTAATGCTGTATAAACATTACATTTCGCAAATCAATCCGCAAATAATACAGAGCTGAAATTTGTAGTTACCATTTTTATAGATATCATTCGGGTCACTTCAATCAATTTCCATAGCATAAGATATGAGTATGTTCGTTTATAATCGATAACCAGAAATTGTAATCGATTAGTTGGAATTTGGATTTTACCAACCAATCTTTGATTATTCCAATTAACCACTAATACGTAGTCATCAGAGGAAACCAGCTAAAGTTTTCCTAAGCCAGCAAGGGATCTTTTATATGCACTTCCCAGACAGGACAGCACATACCACTGCATTTGACCAGTTGTGGTGCGTGTACTGGTTGGAACGAAAGAAAGAAAGAAATGTTTTATTTAACAACGCACTCAACACATTTTATTTACGGGTATATGGTGTCGGACATACAACATGTATGGTTTAGGACCACACAGATTTTGAGAGGAAACCCGCTGTCGCCACTTCATGGGCTACTCTTTCCGATTAGCAGCAAGGGATCTTTTATTTGTGCTTCCCACAGGCAGAATAGCACAAACCATGGCCTTTGTTGAACCAATTATGGATCACTGGTCGGTGCAAGTGGTTTACACCTACCCATTGAGCCTTGCGGAGCACTCACTCAGGGTTTGGAGTCTGTATCTGGATTAAAAATCCCATGCCTCGACTGGGATCCGAACCCAGAACCTACCCGCCTATAGACCGATGGCCTAACCACGACGCCACCGAGGCCAGTCTGGTTGGAATGAGACAAAACCCGATCAGGTGAATGGATCCACCGATGTGGTTCGATCCTGTGATGCAGGCACCTCAAGCGAGCACGCAACCAACTGAGCTAAATCCCGCCCCTAGGTTTGACGTAAGAAAAAAGGTAAAAGTGATTTGGAAATAACCAAAAAAACAAACAAACTATTTTCGTGTACAATATAAAAAACAATCGGTTTCAAAAATAAATAACTTGTAGGAAAGTTCATAGTATGAAAAAAGCATTCCCATTGGGACGGATTATAGTTACCATGCAGTATTATCACCATGGTACAGTGGTTAACACTTAGTTACTAGTGCTATCACAACGGTAGAGTGGTTAACACATAGTAACTAGTATTATCACCACAGCTAGTACAGTGGTTAACACAGCTAGTACAGTGGTTAACACCTAGTCACTAGTATTATCATGCCGTACAGTGGTTAACACCTAGTCACTAGTGCTATCTCCACAATACAGTGGTTAACACCTAGTCACTAGTATTATCATGCCGTACAGTGGTTAACACCTAGTCACTAGTGCTATCTCCACAGTACAGTGGTTAACACCTAGTCACTAGTATTATCATGCCGTACAGTGGTTAACACCTAGTCACTAGTGCTATCTCCACAGTACAGTGGTTAACACCTAGTGACTAGTATCTCCACAGTACAGTGGTTAACACCTAGTCACTAGTATTATGCCGTACAGTGGTTAACACCTAGTCACTAGTGCTATCTCCACAGTACAATGGTTAACACCTAATCACTAGTATTATCATGCTGTACAGTGGTTAACACCTAGTCACTAGTTCTATCTCCACAGTACAGTGGTTAACACCTAGTCACTAATATCATCACGGTACAGTTGTTATCACCAAGTCGCTAGTATTATGACCACAGTACAGTGGTTAACACCTAGTCACTAATAATATCACCTCGGTACAGTGGTTAACCCTAGTCACAAGTATAATCACCACAGTACCATGGTTAACACCTAGTCATTAATAATGTCATCACGGTACAGTGGTTAACACCTAGTCACAAGTATTAACACTGCAGTACAGTGGTTAACATCTAGTCACTAGTATTATCAGCACGGTATAGTGGTTAACACCTAGTCACTAATAATTATATCACCGTGGTACAGTGGTTAACACCTAGTCACTAATAATTATATCACCGTGGTACAGAAGTTAACACCTAGTCACTAATAATTATATCATCGCGGTACAGTGGTTAACACCTAGTCACCAGGAATAATTGATTACACTTAGGCGTGGGAGTTCATAATGACCTTGACCTCGGCATTCATAAACTGCACTGCTGATAATAGGAAGGAAGGAAATGGTTTATTTAACAACACACTCAACACATTTTAGTTATGGTTATAGGGCGTCGGATATATGGTTAAGGACCACAAAAATATTGAGGGAGGAAACTCTCTGTCACCACTTCATGAGCTACTCTTTTCGATTAGCAGCAAGAGATCTTTTATATGCACCATCCCATAGACAGGATATTGCATTTGTATACAACTTTGCATAACACTGATGTACATTAAATCAGGTTGTATTGTAGGAACAACACTTTTAATCAGGTTGTCACATCATATCAGAAAACAGAAGATCCTGACAGTCATAAAAACACCTAATTGGACACTTTTTAAAAATACTCTCTTTTTTTGGTGTATGTTGCATACTGCCAAAAAAGAGAGTTCCGTGTCAAAGTTCGAGGTGTACTTTCAAATATTTATGGAGTTAAAAACAGCTGTCGCTGTGATTGGTAGTAATATGTGACATTGATTATTTGTGCAAATACTATTTATCCATTGACAATAAATAAATACACTTTTATTTGTTATTCAGTTGTTATGCAGTATATACCAGAGGTTGAAACTAATACAGGGTGCCCCCAAGAATGGAACTGCAATTTTCGTAAAAATTGATGGTTGCTAATAAAAACATTAATTAAATCTCTAAAATGGTATGTGTGACCCCCCCCCCCCCCCCCCCCCCCCCCCCCCCCCCCCCCCCCCCCCCATTTTCTTGAAGGTAGATTAGATGTGAGGTGCCACTCTTTATTGGTGTACTTCTAGGGTGTGTTGATACGCTGCTAAAATTATATCAGTTTTATTAGTAAACATTAACATTATCGGCAATAGGAATTGATTTGGTCTATTACAACCTGTAATAATACAGCAGCTACATTTTTTTTTTTTTGAATGACGTCTGTTTTCCAATGACGTCACTTTACATCTCCTTACAATAACAAACTGGGTACTTGACGTTTCCGTTTAAAGAACGCTAGAAAAAACTCAATGCAAAATTGCTATTGAATTATTATTATTATTATTTTATTTATTTATTTATTTTAAAAATGCACCTAATGCACCTGAATATGTTTAAAGAAAATCTTGTGATTATAAAAACGTACCTTTTACGAAATATGGATTCCATGTGGAATGATGGTAAGGTAGCTATGTTATATTTATTGTGTACGAAGCCAAAACAAGGGTACAAAGAGTGACTGTCGTCGACCTTAATGATAATTAAAGGTAGGAGAGTAATTTATTGTAGTTGTTAACAATGTGGTTCGGAATTTAGTGATCCAGATAAAATGTGTGTGTACTCTTATAACTTACACATAAATTATAAAAATAGAGAACACAATTTTTTTTTTTTTAATAATAATAATAATGCAATACTAATACAACAATATATTTAATAGACCCCCCCCCCCCCCCCCCCCCCCCGAAAAAGAAACCAAAACAGTTAAGCTTAAGGTCGACCTTTGGGTTTTTTCTTCGTACTCAATAAATATAACATCTTCAGTCTTATTGTAATTTGAGTTCAAATTCATACAGTACAGATTTATAATTGCAAGGTTTTTCTTCAACCAGGTGCTTTAGTATTTTTCAAACAAGCAAACAAAAATAATTTTTAAATAGCAATTTTCCAGCGTTCTAAAAACTGAAACGTCACGTACCCGATTATTCGTATTGTAAGAGATGCTAAGTGACGTCATTGAAATAATGACGTCATTAAAATTCAAAATTAGTTAGCCTATATTATAATTTTAAAAAAACAAGTCTATAAAATAGTTCAAAGTTATATTTTGAGCAGACATTTAGAGGTCGGTATGTTTTTATTTTTCATAATTTTAGACCAATATTAAGTTTAGTTTTAAAGATGAAATAAATAAAAAGTAGGCCTACCATTCATCATATAAAACATTAGCGTTTGATATGTTATAACTTATATTTATTGTGTAAGCAGGGGCGTAGCGAGGGGGGCACGGGGTCCATGCGCCCCCTCCCAATCAAACCTTTTTTTTTTTTTTTTTTTTTCTTTTAGTGTATTAAATTTTATAAAATCATACATAGTAACACACATACTGTGTGTTGCCCCCCCCCCCCCCCCCCCCCCCCCAATATAAAACGCCAGTGTGTGTAAGTAGCAAAACAAGGGTGTGAAAATTGACTTATTGGCCAACAAGAAACAATTAAAAATAAAAAATTATGTTAGTGTTTACACAGTATAAATATTTTCAGCCGATATCACAGCCAGATAAATGCATGTGAGGTAGCAATGAAAGTAATAGGCCTATCTATTGTGAAAATATATCAAAATTATCAATGTACACTGGTGGCACCTAAGTCTGCGCACCTAAGCATTTGTGTTATATTTTAAAGTTAAAATATTTCTTTAAAAATATTTATTTCACTGCCACAGTACAATGGAACAATAAACGTGTTACAACTAAAGTTATTTTAATTTTAATGTTTTTTAAAGTCAAGTAATGAGCGCATTTTTAGTGGGACCCCCCTGCATTTACTGGCCTGCATGACGGCACATAAGTCTGCGCAGCAAACATCAAAACAACCACTTCTGTCGCTAATGTTTACATAAAACAGCAACAAACAATGGATCCGACTTTTTATAAGTTCTAAATAACAAACACTTCCTGTTATAGTCTGTTTCGGAAACATTTAGATTGTGCAAATGAGATAAATATAAATGGTGTTCCATGCTCCTTAGTTTGGACAACACAAAATGACAATTTTAAAAAAAGCCAATGTAAAAGTATTTGATCATTATTCAACAAAATATTTCTATTATTAACTGTGTAAATGAGCACAAATAGTGTTCGTTAGACATATAGGACAATGAATGATAATTTTGAAACAGACTATAGCTAAAATAGGCCATGCTGTCAGTGCAAGCTTCAAAGTCTGTGTGCAGCCATTTTGCATTGTGTCACTCGGAGGGAAATTCAATGTATGCTTGGATGTTTACGTTAACAGATTAAATAAGACATTCATTTGATTTATGGATTCATAAATTACAATAAGGTATGTATTGAAGCTTCTATGTAAATTTATGTAAGTTGATATGCAAGGTTGAAGGTTGATCATTACAACGTTGACAGACACGTGTTGACAGGTGATATAAAAACACGTTGATCGAGGCTGGCAACAGTATACTTTTAGTGCATTAATTCAGTGTTATCGACCAGTTTTATACATATATTCACAATCAAGATGTGTTGTTTTAACAACGGTTTTGTGAATTAAATTAACGTTGTTTGTTTGTTTACAAACATACCCCGACACTTGTTTCGAGACGTAATGTAACGTCATTAACGTGCGCAGACTTTTGTGCCGCGCAGACTAAGGTCAATGTACACCAAATTAATTACCTATTGAATGTGTAAATAAAATTAATATACCCGATAAATAATTTGTTGTCCGGGAAAGTTACAGGTACGGCCTTAACACTTTTTTTTTTATTTTTTATTATTATTATTATTATTATTATTATTTTTTTTTTTTTGTTATATTTGTTGTATCTGTGAAAATGTCCTTCACAGGTGAATTTGAAAGGAGAGTCGACTCAAGCCGTACAACTAATGTTTACACTGTGCCGCCCCTGCTGAAGATTCAATGGTCCGAAGATTCAACCCTAACCCTATAGTCCGTCTCACAGCGAACGCCTTTTTTCACACTATCGAATTTACTAGAAGTTATTTGTTTCTGACCCAGCAAAACTTTTTTTTTTCTTCTTCTTTTTTGTTATTTCCAAAACACTTTTACTTTTTTTTATACGTCAAAACAAATTAAATTATTTACAAACATTTTTTGTTTTTGTTTTTACAGAATGATGGGACGGACTACCTAAACCCGGACTGTTGAACCTTCGGACGATAGAGCGGTCCCCGTCCGGGAATACGGAATATAAAGAAACACCAGTGATCCCTGGAAAATCTCAACATGCACATCACCATCTTCGTAAATAATATGATTTGTTTTCACAATCTTGAAAAATGAGAAGAAAACAAACAGTCGTCTGCTTCTATTCTGTTCGGGAATTCCGTCCTCTATTGGAGCACCTGTGAAAATTGCGACCCGGACTGTACAACCGGCAATTTTTTTTTAAAGCGGCACGTAACGGGACACTCCCCCTCTTCCAATCTGTCCCTGTGACTATCATTAATTTAACTCAGTCTGAACCACATTGTTAACAATGACAAGAAATTATTATCCTAACATTAATTATCGACAATGGCGTAGCCATGATTTTATTGGCGGCGGGGGGGGGGGGGGGGGGGGGGGGGGGGGGGGGGGGGGCAACCCATACTAAGTCCGCCCCACAGGGAACGCCTGTTTCCATATTATTTATTTCCGAGCCGAATGATTTGTAACTTTCACACAAAAAAAAAAAAACATTTTCTTACTTCCAAAACACTTTTACTTTTCTTTTTACGTCATACTAAATTGAAATTGACAAAAAAACTATATGTATGTATGATTTTATAAAATGTAATACAGTAAAACAAAAACAAAATGTTTAGGGGCATGGACCGTGCCCCCCCCCCCCCCCCCCCCCCACCACACACAAACACTGAATACGCCACTGATTACCAATACATTTTACCCACATTTCGTCGTGAAAAAAGCCTCATTACAATGGTGCAAATTCCACATACTAGATGATAAACATGTCATCTATCTGATTGGGGTTTTTTCTCGTTCCAACCAGTTACCATAACTGGTCAAAGGCCGTGGTATGTGCTTTCCTATCTGTTGGAAAGTGCATATAAAAGATCCCCTCTTGCATTAAGAAAAATGTAGTGGGTTTCCTCTCATGGCTGTCAGAATTACCAAATGTCTGACATCCAATTGCCAACACCTGCAATTAAGAAAATTACCACAGCAAATAATTTTCCGAGGAAAAATAGTGTCCACGGCATTTTCCACGGCAATTTTGTCATTAACACGTTTGCAACTCAGGAGTGTAAGTACATCTCAAAGACAAGTGTTTTGTGTTGTTTGCCAATATGCTGTAAGATTTATTTATACCAGTGGCGGTATTCGTTGACTGAAATTTGCTAAAATAAAGCCACATTTTGATGAAGTTGTTACTAGAATAAAATTTTACAGAAATATGGAAAAATGTATTTACTCCGAAAATGAAGGCGGCTTTATGGATAAATGGGGTATTTTACAATTATAATGCCAATCATTATATGAAATTAATTTTATAGGCGTTTGTTTTATTGTGCTATTACAAAACTAGAACACAAATATAGACCCTAGAAAATCTTCCTGTTTGTTTAACTCTTTACTTCTGACTAAAGTGTCTATCATCCATGCATTTTTATTTGGTACATTGTAATTCATAAATGGTTGCATTGCATAAAGCGTTGTACAAAATAATGTGTTCTAAAACTGTTTATTTAAAATGGTACCAATTATTATACTCAAACCACGTGAGTATAAAGCAAATGTAAATGTGGCAATTAGTTTTCATGGAATAAACTCTTTAAAAAAAAAAAGTGACGCAACAGTTAACACGCGAATGACACGTGCACGTTCAAGAACAATGGGGTTGCAAGGGGATGACAATTTATCATATATACAGCGTAGTCAGTCCGCCAGTTTATATTTGAATTACATTACATTTGAATTATATTACATCAAAGTGACAATATATTTATTGCGATACAGAAGTAAAATAATTTTCTTTAATAATGGAATAATTTCTGTAAATCGGTAGTCTCTCTCTCTCTCTCTCTCTCTCTCTCTCTCTCTCTCTCTCTCTCTCTCTCTCTCTCTCTCTCTTACTGAAAATAAAACACCCGTGATGCACCATAGTCACAGTTGAAAAATATATCAGCTGTCTCCCCCCCCCCCCCCCCCCCCCCCCCCCTCCACTGCAATCCAGTGGTCCCTGCAATGCACGTTACGAACAGTCAACAGGTCAATGACCTAGTTGATACTGCTTAATGCTGGTAATTTACATGTATTTACGATCATGCAATGATGCTGAGATTCAGATACTTAGTAATAACGGTGCAGTTACTGTTGTAATATTTACGTTTAATCAGTTTTTAATTCACAAAGTATATTTTATTTTAACAAGGTAAAAATACATCTGGGAAAAAACAATAATTGAATATAATCCACGGGGGGAAAAAAAAAAAAAAAAAAAAAAAATAAAATAAAATACCGCAGAGAATGAAAAACTCCGCGGCAATCTTCTCGGTATTGCCGATTGCTGTGGGCAATTGCAGGAGTTGATAGCCAATGATTAATTAATCACTGTGCTCCAGTGGTGTTGTTAAATAAAACAAACTTTGTATCTATGTGATATAAAGCAAAATAATTAAACACCGTCAAAAAGCAAAACTTTAAAAAAAAAAAATGGAAATGTTTTTATATCTCAATATGTCTAGTTTGACATCCAACAATACACTAAGTTTAAACAAATTAACATTACATTACACAGAAATAAAACAGGTTGCCCCATGAATAAGCAATGCTTCCATGCATAAGCGTACGAGACGGGGGGGGGGGTGCAACTCGTTTGGAACCCCATATAATGGGTTGTTTTCACAAAAAGGGGCAAAACACTGTAAAGACATTGCAGCTGCAATATTTTAAAATTCTTTACCGTTATTTGCCCCTGTTTGTGACAATAGCCCATATACATGTAGCTGTTTGGCAGCGATGTTAATATGAATAAACGTTGTAATCCAGATTTGGCCAATTTTGTTTAATTCGGGTAAACATCTCTGACACTCTCGCACTCAGTCTTTCTCTCTCAGTCAGTGGTACGGTGATCCGGGTCGTGTTATGTGGTAAACAGACGTATATCTCCGACAAATTCGAATACAGAACATCTCCCTGTCCCGGAATTAGTCACTGGCGAAGTCAGACGTTAAGTTGTGAAACTTCAGTGGATATGGGCACGTTAATAGGGTTACCATCCCATCCCATTATTAACACAGAACAGCATATAAAAGTATATGATATTATAGCGCCTACATGCCTAAGCTTAGTTCAGTTCGCTCTGTCAGCTGTGACTGTGTACATAATATAGACATATAGAGGTTTACTGGACCAAAGATCGCTCAAATCTGTAGTGGCCTACTTGTGGTGAGAAATTACACACACATCTGTGTACTAGTTCATCAAGATAAACGTCCCCGGCACAATATTTATTATTGTGATGTTTGTTGGTGTGCCGTAACATGTCAAAATGTAAAAAAAAACCGGACCGTAGATGTTTACCTTGGTGAACTAATCCATGTACATGCCAAGTGGCTGCGACGTCCACCCACGTATACATGGCGAGCGGACAAACTCCACAGTCCTCTTCTGACACGTAGATATCAGTAATAAATATAAACACATGTATTAACGACAATAAATACAACTGTTCCCTTACCTGATGTTGAAATCACGTTTTGTTCGGTTTCTAAGTAATAAAACCGTTCAGGCTCAAACACCAACTACCTAATGTTGAAATCACGTTTTGGTCTAACTGATAAAACCGTCCAGGCTCAAACACGAACTTGCATATAAGACTTCGACAGGTGCGCGCTCCCACGTGATGTCATGTGACGTTTATATACTCGACACACCCAGATACATCACTATTAGAAAGAGGTGTAGGCATTACTTTTCAACACGAAATGTTTATTATGTTTCAAACTAAAACAGAAAAAATGTGCAGAAGTTTATCTGTATATGTTTGATATAATTGTAGTGATATAAGTGTGACGACTGTAAACAGTTTAATTACTTTTGTACGAACACCGCCACAACCCGTCACACCTGTAACATTAAATATGGGGGAGACCTGTTCCAGGCCTGTTACAAACCGGTTTTTCTTAGGTAACGCGACATAATATCAACAGGTCTGGTAGGAGCTGGGTTCGCATCCCAGTTCTGGCACTAATCGTCAATGATATGTTTGTTTTTTTTTTTGGGGGGGGGGGGTTAATTTATAATTTGTTTATTATTATTTGTTATTATTATTTTCATTTATCATTGATGCAGAAGCGTATTCCATGATCAGTGCCCCGTTCCACAAAAGTATCGTAGCTAAGATCAACTGTAGTGACTTAAGGTGAGTTTTACAGCTGGCACACATAACAAATAATTAAATACAGGCGTGGATACAGAGTGGGGTGCCGGGGGTGCACCTCCTCCCTTTTCGAGTTCAAGTGCCCTTATTTTTAGAAATAGGTGCCCCTCTTTATATATCTATATCTATATATATATATATATATATATATATATATACTAAATCAGGGTTTTTTTTTTTTTTAATGCAAACCACGATCATATTACTACAATTCCCCAATATTCAGGTACTGTTGAACGTAGGGTGTACTCCACCTGTTGGGGGTGCAGAGGCAGAGCGTTCTTTCTCATGTTTTCGGAGGCTGAACACATACCTGACAAATACGATGGGGAAAGAGCGACTGTCCAGCCTAGCTCTGATGAATATACATCATAGTTTACACGTTGATGTTGATACAGTGTGCAAAGAGTTTGTAAAAACACAACAGAAAACTTTTCCAAAAGAGTATACTTTTCTGATTGGACCATTCTACTTCAGTGCACCGAAATTCTGATTTGTATTCTACATAAACCCCAATATGACAACAACATTAACTATTGGGTGTCCAGCAGTGGTAAAATAAATCTGAATGACAAAACCGTTATATGATTGTATGTATGTATGTATGTATGTATGTATGAATGAATGATTGTATGTATGTATGTATGAATGAATGAATGAATGATTGTATGTATGAATGTATGTATGTATGTATTTAAGAATGAATGAATTTTTTAATACTAAAAAATTGTTATTTTCTAATTTTGCCCCAGGGATTCGAAATTGATTTTAAATTGACCGTTGTGATATACAAAATATAACTGTTTTTCGGTCTTGTTTTAAATTTATTTGGCTAGTACTATGTTTTGTTTACAGCCGGATACGATGTATTTGTTTTTAAAAAATTGTTAGGAAAGGGATAACAACAAACCAACCACTGAAAAATGGATTGGCTTTAGAGGCTTAAGCGGCGTGTAGTCGGGTGGAGACTAAGATATCCTTGAGACTTGGATTTGTTCTATATGCAATAACCGGACGTGCTGTAATAGGGTTTTTCATAACAGTTTGCAGATTTAAAAACTCCTCCTTCATAAGTTTACCAATATCAACGCTACGTCGACCGTACATTATTGGAAAAATTATTTTATCTCTTTTTACAGCTTTACCAGATTCAACGTTGATTCCAAATGGCTGTTTTGTCTGTAATGTACGAATCCAGAAGGCCTCTCGTTCAAGTCTCAAGAGGTCTGTTTCGTCTTTTGAACCAAGTATCAGGGGTTGTTCAATTGGAATTATTTCAAAATTTTCATTTAACGAATGGTCAGGTAGACTGAAGTGATTGGCGACAGGGGTGTCAACTTCATGCCGAATATCATACTTGTGACAAACTGCTCTAATTCTCAGTTGGTTTTGCGTTTGTCCTACGTACTGTTTTTTACATAAATTACAGGTGATTAGATATACTACATTTTTCGAATCACAGTTCATGTCTGTCCGAATTTGATATTCAATTTTGGTATGTTGACTTTTGAAAGTCGACTGCGTTTTAAGTAAGTTGTGAAATCTACACCTGGTTTTGGCACAAGTAGTAGAGGAGCCAGTGCTTATTTGAGGTGATTGGTTATGCTGAAGTTTGTATGGTTTATAGTCTTCAGTTGCCCTAAAGGGATTTTCTAATTCTCGAACAGTTTCAGATTTATTTTTTCTTAAAAACCGTTTTGAATATCCCCTAGGTTTTAAAGCACTAAATAAAAGTGAACAAGCCTCATTGAAATTCTGTTTGTTACTCGAATTTCTGTGAAATCTAATAATCTGAGATTTAACAATGCCTTTAAAGGTGTGGCATGGGTGAAAAGACTTACAGTGGAGAAGTTGGTGTGTGTCTGTTGGTTTGAAAAACACTTTGTAGTCTAGGTAACCTGATGTTTCAAACTGTACCTTTATAAATTGTTACATCCAAAACGTCAACTGATTTATCTGATATGGTGGACTTAAGTTTGATATTGTCATCCTGTTGATTTAATAGCTCAAAAAGTTCCAAATTTCTTGTTTAGAATGTGGCCAAATGATAAGTATATCGTCGAGATATCTAAGGTACAAAAGAGGTGTTTTACTCGATTTCTTTAAAGCAGCCTATTCCCATTTGGCGACATAGATAGATGCAAAGTTTGGACTAAAACGTTTGCCCATAGCACAACCACACACTTGCTGATACATTTCTCCATCAAACTCAAAATCATTTCCTTTTAGGCTTAATTCTAACAGCTCAATAATGTTCGTATCTGGTCTGTTTGTATCTGGGTACTTATCGAATGCTCTCTTAACTGAATCAATGCCCGCATCAATACCTATGTTGGTGTACATGGAGTCAATATCAAGGGTAACCAAGAATGAATCTTTTGGGATTTTGGTTTTTGATAATTTTGATAGAAGATCTTCAGTGTTTTTCACAAAGCTTTCATGTCTATTTGCAATTGGTTTTAAGTGAAAGTCTATGTATTCTGAAATATTGTACGATTCTGATCCACAGTCTGAAATGATTGGACGACCGGGTGGTGTGTTAATATCGGTCCATGTGTCGACTGGCTTGTGGATTTTTGGAAGTAAATAAAATTTCCGGGTTTGTGATTGTGACCTGGCTTCTAAATATTTTACTTGTTTTTTATTTATATGTCCCTGATCTTTTAGACAGTGAATAATTGCAATGAACTTTTTACAATTTTCAGGCCAAATAGCTTTGTCTAATTTTTGTAGTACTTTGAATTATTAAGCTGTCGATGGGCTTCCCGGATATAGTTCTCCCTTGATAGAATGACAGTGGCTGACCCTTTATCTGCAGGTTTTATAACAATTTTGCGGTTTTTGCGTAGTTTGGTGAGAGCACGACGTTCCATGACAGAAAGATTTTGCTGATTTGTGTAAACTGTCATATCACCCACTTTTTCCCACTATCCTTTTATGAGCTTTAATGATTTCAGGATCTACACTAGAGTTTGGGGGTAACCAGCCGGAGTTTTCCGTGAATGGGATTTTTTCTCCAGTTGAACGCCGAAAATAGTCGGCCAGTTTCATTTTGTTGTCAAAAACTGCCGTATCCATTACACCATTGTTAAGTTTAGCCTCTAAGCCTGTTTTTGGTTGGGGTGTGGGAACAAAATTCAAACCCCTGTCCAGTAATGATTTTTCAGCGGATGTTAGAAGGTTAGTGTCACCAGTTAGGTTAACAATGTTAGTTCCTAGTCCTAAATCAGGGTAGACATTACCCTTTCCCGGCCTTAGTTTAAATTTAAGTACCTCATCCAACTGCGATAAAGTTTATTGACAGTTGTTTCTGTCCAGTGAATGTTGTCCTGCCCAACCTCAAAATCACATGCGTGAAGCGCAGGTATAAGTTTGATGTCCCTCATGGTTTTTGCAGCCAAATTTATTTGGTTGAGGCAGGTTTTTTGACTAGCCAAAAGTCTGTCCGAAAAGTTAAGCTTTTTTGACCTAGGGAAACGTTTCCGAATCGAGATTATCATGTTTCGCAACTGCTGGGACTCGAACCTGTGGCACCGATTCGCCCGCAAATTGCAAGACTAACCACGATACGCTCTGAGCTATCGAAGCTTCCATAAAAAAGGAAGTTTCTTTAACTCAACCATATGCATGGGGCCTACAATTTACGCGATCGATCCCGCTTACGTGCATGAAACAGTGGGCAGACCTGGCACTGGCTAGTATGTATTGAGGTATGAATATCAATATATTGTGTATGTATGTCAACTTTATTAGCAGGTGGTCGTTATATACAGATTAAAATAGATGCATTGGTATACGTAATGTACAGCTTGAAGTGCCCGTTATTGATGTTTGGTTGTTAAATAAAGGTGGCCTTTATAGCAATTCGACCGAACATGACAGTCTTGTTCACACTGACATTACTTATATGGTGCTGAACATACTACGAGAGTCATTTTATTCAACAGTGCTTTGTTACAGTGTAATATTGATTTGATATCGAGTTTTTAGGCCACTAAGTTGGTGCTAATAATGAAACATTTTAGGGGATGTTACAGTGGGAATAGATCCTGTAATTCTGCCGAGCAAGTGACACTATATTTGAGCTAAGGGTATAACCACAAACGGACAAAACAAGAATTTGTTTTAAAAATGTCAATGTAAATTATGACATTTGTGGTTGTGACATTTGTGGCGTACAGCGTTGTGACATTTGTGGGTGAGACCTTTGTCACATTTGTGGTCGATCGTGTGACATTTGTGGTCGATCGTGTGACATTTGTGGTCGATTAGGACATTTGGGGCAGTAACATTGCGACATTTGTGGGCAGTGTCTGTGTGTGTACGTGTGTCACTGTAAGAGTGTGTGCGCGCGTGTCTGTGTGTGTGTGCGCGTGTGTGCGCGTGCCCTACTATTTATGTTTGTATGCAAACATAAAATATAATCTCAAGCTTAGGACAACATTAACAGCCGTCCACATATGTATGAGGTACACACTTATTAATGAATAAATGCATACCTGATAGATGTGGATAAATTACAAAATTACTTGACATGGCTGTACATCAAGTAATTTTTCAAAATTGGGATTGTCCTGTCAGTGAAAGAAATCTAGGTAGAACGTTGTTAATACAGTGTACGTGTGTGTTCCATATGTTCCGTGTGTGATTCACAGGCTAAGTTCGCCCTTCATGGACGGGTACCGGCCTCGGTGGCGTCGTGGTTAGGCCATCGGTCTACAGACTGGTAGGTACTGGGTTCGGATCCCAGTTGAGGCATGGGATTTTTAATCCAGATACTGACTCCAAATCCTGAGTGAGTGCTCTGCAAGGCTCAATGGGTAGGTGTAAACCACTTGCACCGACCAGTGATCCATAACTGGTTCAACAAAGGCCATGGTTTGTGCTATCCTGCCTGTGGGAAGCGCAAATAAAAGACCCCTTGATGCCTGTCGTAAAAAGAGTAGCCTATGTGGCGACAGCGGGTTTCCTCTAAAAAAAAGTGTCAGAATAACCATATGTTTCACGTCCAATAGCCGATGATAACATAAAAAAAATCAATGTGCTCTAGTGGCGTCGTTAAATAAAACAAACTTTACTTTTTCATGGACATTACAATTAGACGACCGACATCAAGTTACACATAAAACGTGCAGGCCAGCAGGACAGGAATGTTGTTGTTAGCGGTGACACGGTTACTGTTCTGTATCCATCTCCACCACAGTGAAAACAATTTCAAAGTTAATTTATATAGTGCTTACAAAGACTGACGGGGTATTCGTGACACTTGAGCGTAACTGGGTTGACGGATGTCGTCGGACTTCTTTCTGCAGGGTGAAGGAAACACATAGGCATTTCCACGAAAAACTTAACTTAGTAATGAATTTGTGAATATTAGTTTAAACGTGAATAATTGGTACCATTTAACATATATATTGTTGTGGCCGCGTCCCAAGGATATTAACAAAGTCCAGAGAATACAATATATAAAATTTAATATTGCAATTAGTTTCCGGCATACTTCGTAATTCACCCGAATCATTTCGTATGCCCTCGGCATAATCCCGAATGTTTTAGAATTCTTTTCAAATCACTGGCATGATTTTGCAAGTAAGGTTTTGATTGGTCGAATGAAAGGTCAACTGGACATGAGCTCCAACGGGCTGCTGTTAGATCCACATGTAATAGTGGAGCTAATTTTAATTAGATTGATGACGCAACAAAGTATTATCTGAAAATATATACTATAGATTTATACCTAAAAGTACTTTATTGAACCATCTTCATAACCACTATATCTCACTTATTACTAATAATATTTTATAAAAATAATTGAATTATGTCGACGGTCCATAATTCAGAGAAAAATAACGGCTATTTGGAGAGCAGATGTGTGACGTAATATTTTTTTTGTCACGTGACGGGCATTCCCCGAAGAACCGCAGTGTCAAAACAATTTACCAATGTAACGAGAACACTTGACCGACCTCTGCGACGTTGGGTAAATAGAAAAATAAAAAAAAATAATAAGTTATTAAAATTAATTTTAAAAAACATGTACTTATTGATAAGCTTATACGTTAATTTATTTTACTAACAGAAGCATGTTAAACGTCGACAATCCTGACTAGTTAGGCTTTTGCATCTATAGGTAAAACCGGCCTCGGTGGCGTTGTGGCAGGCCATCGATCTACAGGCTGGTGGGTACTGGGTTCCGATCCCAGTCGAGGCATGGGATTTTTAATCGAGATACCGACTCCAAACCCTGAATGAGTGCTCCGCAAGGCTCAATGGATAGGTGTAAACCACTTGCACCGACCAGTGATCCATAACTGGTTCAACAAAGGCCATGGTTTGTGCTATCCTGCCTGTGGGAAACGCAAATAAAAGATCCCTTGCTGCCTGTCGTAAAAAGAGTAGCCTATGTGGCGACAGCGGGTTTCCTCTAAAAACAGTGTCAGAATGACCATATGTTTGACATCCAATAGCCGATGATAAGATAAAAAATCAATGTGCTCTAGTGGCGTCGTTAAATAAAACAAACTTTACTATAGGTAAATTTATCGTTAGTTGTACGCGAAAAAATTCTAAGCATCTGGATCACAAACATCTTCATTTTCCACCTTGTCAAATTGATTATTATGCAAAATATGCCATAACAGCTGGCTTAGGATAGGAATTGTTACATTTTTAACATATAGGCGATAAATAAGTATTTGATTGATCCATATTAACGAACCATCTGGAACAGGAGGAATATAAACTAAGTACTGTACGAACAGTACGTGGTCTGAACAGGGAACCGGGAGGGGGGGGGGGGGGGGGGGGGGGGGGGGGGGGTATATGAATCTAGCGGACCCTTTTGGGTACGTTTTCCACAGACTTATGAAAAGCGTAATATTGCCGTTGCAGTACTAAAAAAAAAAAAAAAAAAAAAAAAAAAAATTTTACAAATGATCAGCTGCTGAGGTAGATTATCTGAAAGAGAAACTACGTGTAACTACAGACAGTACACAAACTATCAACAGGGCTTGAACTTAATAATTTTTCGCCGATTACAATTTTGAGGTTACTTCGTAAATGTTTCAAAAAGTGAATTTTACCGCAAATAATATGCGAGTAAAAGGTTCTTTTGTTGTATGTAGTGATATTTCAAATGCGCAAAATTGCAAGAGGCAATAAAACTCAATATATATATTTATTTATACAAGTAACGCTGAGACCACTCCCGGGCCCCCCTATGTAATATTTCTTAACAACCGCCCTCACCCACTCCACCGCGACCTGATTTTACCAACAGTATAACAGTAATAATAATAATAATAATAATAATAATAATAATATTAATAATAATACAAAATTATTATTATTATTATTTCTATTATCACTATCATCATCATTATTATTATTATTATTATTATTAGCCTATTTCTACCTGTTTGGGGTGGAGGTGACGGTGTTTTATCGGTGTCTTTTGGCTATAAAAATGCAAGATTAACGTGCGTGCACACACACACACAAACGGCAGGCTGAACTTGTCCCTGCACTTAGAACTGGATTCAACTGGGTTAAGTTGTTATAATTATGCCAACCTTTGGATGGCAAAACATGCGATAGTATACCGTTTTGGGAGGTTTTTTTATGCTATACATTAAACCGAATGACCACTTTGCAAATCAGTCAAAATAATTTGCAAACGTTTAGCGAAAAACGACTGGCCGTAGGCCACATAGGCGACGTTGGAAAACATGTTACCCGTTTTGGAACCGAGCACCATTGAGTTGTAACCGTCTAGACTCCCGCCCCTGCTAAATTCCATGTACACGCGCCGTAAAAAAAAAAACACAACCAAAAGACACAAACTATTGGGGTTTTTTTTAATAATAAAAATAATAATAATAATAATGGGACTCATGTTAATGAGTTCATGTTCTGACTGCTTATTATTTTATTTCAGCGTATTCGCCGTTATGTTTTCATGAAATAATATATTTTCAATTATTTGCCATGTATATAGCCGTCCCTTATTTGCCAAGTCTCTATACACAGCGGTCCTATATATAAAATTCAAGAATACATTATACGACTGTCGTATATACAGCCTCATCACGAGGTTTGGTATTCCAAATGAATGTAATTTCCATTTATAATCCATATTTGGAGAAATAAGGCTCACTAAATCCGTGACTGTGTGCCTTTAATTTTGTGGTATGCAATTTATTATCTCAATATTGATATATTATTGCATTATAATTATACTTTTTTTTTCTCGTTCCAATCAGTGCACCACAAATGGTCAAAGGCCGTGGTATGTTCTTTTCCGTCTGTGGGAAATTGCATATAAAAGATCCCTTGCTGAATTAGGAAACATGTTGCGGGTTTGCTCTGATCACTACGAGTCATAAATACCAACTGTTTGACATCCAATAGCCAATACTTAATTAATCAATGTGCTCTAGTGGTGTCGTTAAACAAAACAAACTTTTGATATTTGATGAAATGACTGACTGAATATCGATTTGAGTGCTATGCAATGCAAATGTTTTATTTCTTATTTAATATATTATTTAACAATCTGTTAATCTCAATAAAAAATTTTTTTATAATCATAACTGTTTGTGTTGTATAGTATAATTAGTGTTTAGTTACGCGACATTACGTCATACTCGTTATTTATATAATATTTGGATTGATAAAATATTGTCAAATATCGTAAATTGTTTTTAAAAAATAAATTACTGTCTTTCCATGCCCGCAGTAAGCATGTTTGAACCTTGGAAAGAGAACCCAGTTGCAATTCCTCAAGCGAACAACTAACTAAGACAGACCAAACATTTTCATTGTGCAATTCAACATAAAACGTGTCCTAAATGTACCTGGCATGAATCGTCTAGGGTATAAAACGGTAGTGTGTACGAATCGTCTAGGGTATAAAACGGTAGTGCGTACGAATCGTCTAGGGTATAAAACGGTAGTGTGTACGAATCGTCTAGGGTATAAAACGGTAGTGTGTACGAATCGTCTAGGGTATAAAACAGTACTGTGTACGAATCGTCCAGGGACGAAACAAAATGGGTAGGAATCGTCCCTTGACTTTATTTATAACCAGGCTCATTAATTACAGTGCATAAGGCGGTTATGTGGTTCATACTTCAATGAACGCCAAAACATTATCAGCACCAATTGCCAAATGATGAAATTCGTATCCGTGCAAGTGAGGGTCCAAGGGAAGCCTTATCTTACTGATGAACAAGTTTCCTGAATCAAATTAATACATTCATGAATAAATGTCCAATCTGTGAATTTACCAGGAAATAATTTATATTAAACGATTTTAACAAGATAATACAATCAACAAGATAATACAATCAACGATCTTTGACATTTGCCAATATATTTATGTAAGTAGAATTCATTTACATTATTTTCGTCATGATCGTGTATAAAACTCTCATTTGCACGATAGCTTCATGTTGCGTCTGGTTTGATGTAAGTCAGAACTGTGAGTGTGGTACTTTAAAACAATCCAACTTAACAGTTCATGTACGAGTTTCGTATAGGACGACATACCTGTTTGTCGCCAGGCTCTTTACTTACAGATAAACTAGTCACGTGTTTCTGTCAGATTAATAATGACATCTGTACTAGTATCTAGCTACACTGTGTTTACATGATAACAAATTCCATTTAGCATTGTTATAGATCGCCCAGTGTGGAGTTTGGACGTTAAATCTGTGTGCACTCTCTATACTGGACGTTTTTATCTGACACTGATAAACAAGTCACGTCTTTCACATCAATGATATCTACTGGCCTAGCCGGGCGCTGGGTGGGGGTGGTGTGGCAGAGAGATGTTGAGGTGGTGAGGGGTGGGGAGGGGGGGGGGGGGGGCAATGCACCCCGAATAAGACCTCCCCCCACGTTATATAGTTTTATTATAACATTTAATATTCATGGCCAATGTGGTTGCAGTGTTTGTGTCTCCCCCAAATTTAAAATCCTGGCTACTTAATGAATTTAATTCGCCGCGCGTGCATCCATCAAAGTGCCAAGTTCAAACACGAAGTTTGTATTTATAGGTCGTGGTATGTGGGCCTGTCTGTGGGATTGTACATATAAAAATATCCGTTGCTTTTAATGGAAACATATGGCGCGTTTTGGCATGTAGTCTAAGAAAGGAAATCCGCTACATTTTTCCATTAGTAGCAAGGGCTCTTTTATATGCACCATCTATAGACAGGATATCACATACCACAGCCTTTGATATACCAGTCGTGGTGCACAGGCTGGAACGGGAAATAGCCAAATGGGTCCACCGACGGGGATCGATCGTATACCGACCGCGTATCAAGCGAGCGCTTTACCACTGTGCTACGTCCCGCCCTTGCTTTCTAAAGCTAGATTTAGACTTCACCGCCGACTCTTGTTGGCGAGTAGTTGACTCGCCCAGTCCTGCTTCTGTTCAAACCTAATCCACATTTTTCAGTCAGTTCAGTTTGATTTTAACACAGTTCACATTAGATTTAGACTTCACCGCCGACTCTTGTTGGCGAGTAGTTGATTCGCCCAGTCCTGCTTCTGTTTAAACCTAATCCACATTTTTCAGTCAATTCAGTATGATTTTAACACAATTTTAGTGCCCGTTCGTTCAACGCTTTTTTGGTTTACATAAAAAAAAAAAAAAAAAAAAAAAAAAAAAATAATAATAATAATAAAAAAAAATTCTCATTTGGTCTGCAATTAAAGTATGAATTGACCTTAAAGGGACATTCCTGATTTTCAACAAAGACGTTTTAATAACAAAATCACACGCTACATATATTTTTCTAAATAAAATATTAGTAACTCTGTATTAAACGTCTGATCGTCCTAACGGTTGTACTAGGTCAAACTTAATTTTATTCCCCAATATATATTTTTTGGTACGTCCGAAATTATTGGGATACTAAATCCAGTACTTACAAATATTATGACGACCAGAAACACATCGAATGTACAGAAATATATTTAATCGTTGAAATATTGTATTAGTCGGAATATCTTACCATACAGCACTCAGGAATGTCCCTTTAAGGGTCAGAATTACCAAATGTTTGACATCCATTAATAATTAAATATGCTTTAGTGGTGTTGTTAAGCAGCATAAACTTGAACTTAGGTCAACACGTAAACACTGGTCACTGAGGTCAGTACGTAAAGTCGTTAAAGGTAGCCGTACACTAAATGGTATCCGAGTGAGTCAAAGGTGGATGCGCACCGAACTTTTCATCCCAGAGTTTGAGGCTACCAGTCCTGTCATTGGTGATACATGGGAGAATGTTTCTTGTGATAAAAAGTTTGTTTCATCTGGCCAGTATATTCAATTTGATCTAGTGTCGATGTACTTTAAGTCGAGTGAGATGTAGTAGTGTTTATGCCCATGGTGTATATGTCGATTAATACGCTGCATGTTTTACCACAAATGTTACTATTGTCGTCTATGGGATTTGATTTGGTGCTATACACCCTATATTTTCAAACTCATGTTTATACGATAGTTTATACGACATTGTATTTACGGTTACTTTGTGTCAGACATATGGTTAAGGACCACACAGATATTGAGAGAGTAAACTGGCTGTCGCCACTTCATGGGCTACTCTTTTCGATTAGCAGCAACGGATCTTTTATATGCACCATCTCACAGACAGGATAGTACATAACACATACCAGTCGTGGTGCACTGGTTGGAACGAGAAATAGCTCAATGGGCCCACCGACGGGGATCGATCCCAGACCGACCGCGCATCGAGCGAGCGCTGTACCACTGGGATACGTCCCGCCCCCTAAACTGGTCGTGTCATTGGTTAACGATAATCGCCTGATTAAAGTACTTGACATGAATACGTCATGGATATTGGTGTCGTGTGACATGCGATCTCTTTCCAAGTAAAGCAGTGATAACCGCCTGATTAAAGTACTTGACATGATGACGTCACGGATATTGGTGTCGTGTGACATGCGATCTCTTTCCAAGTAAAGCAGTGATATCCGCCTGATTAAAGTACTTGACATGATGACGTCATGGATATTGGTGTCGTGTGACATGCGATCTCTTTCCAAGTAAAGCAGTGATAACCGCCTGATTAAAGTACTTGACATGAATACGTCACGGATATTGGTGTCGTGTGACATGCGATCTCTTTCCAAGTAAAGCAGTGATAACCGCCTGATTAAAGTACTTGACATGAATACGTCACGGATATTGGTGTCGTGTGACATGCGATCTCTTTCCAAGTAAAGCAGTGATAACCGCCTGATTAAAGTACTTGACATGAATACGTCACGGATATTGGTGTCGTGTGACATGCGATCTCTTTCCAAGTAAAGCAGTGATAACCGCCTGATTAAAGTACTTGACATGATGACGTCATGGATATTGGTGTCGTGTGACATGCGATCTCTTTTCAAGTAAAGCAGTGATACTTTGCCCGTGTCATGTGTCTGTACTACGTTCTGAGTACACTGTACACTGAGTTACTATGTAGACGATATCTGGAGTGAGGGGCACAGTCTCTAATAACGGGGCAGTCTCTACCGGTGGGTGACAACCAATATTCTTTGGATCTGAATATTCTTTGGATCTTTATTTATATAGTAGTACACAGTTTCGTCCTCAAGTAGTGGAGCACAGGTCCCTCTACCCGGACAATTTAACAAACACTTCCAAAGTTCCTATATCAGAACTGTCATCGAGAATGTCATAAATATCACCCCAAACACACGGCTGCAAGGCGTATTCATATTGGGTTTTTGCTTTTTAGCAACAGCGTCATTCATTCTTTTATTCTTCTTCTACTACTTTTTTTCTTTTTGATAAAGTATATGTGTTTGAATACGCAAACTTTACACACTTTGTAAAAAGCCCACAACAGATGATTCGCGTAGTTCATGAATAAGGCTGAAACGTTTTGCAGATAAAACGCGCATCATCTTGGTATCAGACTCATTGTTTGTGTTACATTTAATGTGATCTTGATAGGTCTAATCCTGATATAGTCCTACTAGGTTTGGGGCATGCAAATCAAAATATATATAGTGATTTAGTTGTTATTTCATTATATTTTAAATCAAATAAATATATATTTTAAATACTTTATCTTGATAATTAATATTTACAAAATAATGGTGTAAATAAATCTGTTAAATGTATTACTCAATTATCATCACAATTTTTATTTTTAAGTAGCCTTGCAAAAGAAACCTAGGCCTACCCTCAAACGCATTTGTTTATCGTTTTAAAATAAAAGACACCCATTCAATACGTGTTTTCTTCTTGATCTCCTTGTAATTTATATGAATTATGAAATCGTTTTACTGTCTCCAGCTCCTCTTATTCTTTATTTTAAAACTAGGACAGCAGATGGGTGTGTGTGTGTGTGTGTGTGTGTGTGTGCTGTTTCACCTACCTATATGCCAAAATATTCACTTTGCTGTGTCACCGCTATACTATAGAGTGTATCCTAAACACATACACACAATTCACATCGTTACTATTGGCCTGAGCAGGGTCTTATTTTTAGCAAGGCCTTAGCAAACAAAAGACTGAGTTTCCGGGAACCAGACCCTACGTAGAAAAAAAAGGTTTTACCCTAAAACAAATAAAGCTTAACTGGATTTCAATAAAGTTAAAAGTCAGTTAGCCTTTTAAACTGAGCTCAACAAACGGAAGAAACAGTTGGAAGTTGTTTTGTTTGAGTGACTGCCGCCACGACTGGGGCAGTCAGGAGTTTATACGGGGGTTGGATGGGGGTGGGGGGACACTTACATTGAGGAGGGGTCAACCACACTGACAGAGCCAGGATTTTGTAGGGGCGGGGGCAATCTAATTAAAATTAGCTCCACTATTACATATGGATTTAACAGCAGCCCGTTGGAGCTCATGTCCAGTTGACCTTTCATTCGACCAATCAAAAGCTTACTTGCAAAATCATGCCAGTGATTTGAGTGCGAGTGCGAACAATTTTTACATGCTCATATACCACTAGAGTTTCAAGCATGTCCGTCCCGGGGCCTGTCTCTGGATAGCCAGGGGCTTGTCCCGGGAAAGAAAAAAAATTAAGCGGACAATTCTGAAATTTACATCCAAAAATTAAATAGTGGGCCTTTAACATTTTGATGCGTTAAGGCCGTTAGGGTGCACAGCTTGTATGGACGAGATGGGTTGCATCCCGTCAAGAAAACCCCTAGATTGACAGTCAATAGACGTTGAAGGTGTAGTTCTGTGCTGAAATACAGATCTTGAGAAGCCGGATCCGTCTGAACGAGAGAAAGAATCAGATTAGGGTATTGTGGTGCGGACGGGCCCGACTCCGGAGGATACGAGATGGTATGACAATAAAACAAAGTAAAGTCTAGAAAAGAGTAGTAAGTGCCGACCCCGCTTCCTATTTCATCTTAGAGTGGGACGGTCAATCGTCCAGTGCTGCTAGGACGGGCTCGGACATGTAGAGACTAAACGCGAACAACCGTGGCGTTCTGCAGAATGGCCGTCATACGAGTCAAGAAAAAAACAAGTCAACATATTCAGACGGAGAAATGACGTGGAGGCAAGGAATCTCGCTAAAAAAGAATCCAACCTGGTGGTGCAGACTGTCGAAACGAGAAGCGTTCCAGCGTTCAATCAGTTCCAATGGCCGCATACATCCCAGTAGAAAACTTCACTTCGCTGACAAAAACAACGAAGTGAAGGATCCCCAAGTCGAACCGCGAAAGCACGTGCAGTGTGCACAAGCAAAACAAACACGTGTTACCGCGTCGAGCTCCAGACTGGGAATCCAGTGATTTGAAAAGAATTTGAAAACATTCGGGATTATGCCGAGAGTATACGAAATGATTAGGGTGAATTACGAAGTATGCCGGAAACTAATTTTGATATAAAATTTTATATAAAATTTGTTTCAAGACAAAAAAACCCCAAAACAAAACCGTGATGGTATAGCCATAAAATCTGTTTATACTAGTATACAATCCAGAGTTTATTACTGCACTTTTTCCCCTGTTTAATACTGAAATAGACAACACGTTCACCTATTGCATAAATGGTCTCGCCCGATATTTTTAGAATTTGTATGCTCCCAAATAACACTATAAAAGGCGAAGTGTTATTGGTCGATATTTAAATTGTTATTTATAGATGAAATGTCACCTGGATATGGGAGTCCACGCAATGCTGTTAGATCTACTGGTAAACCCAGTAGAGCTAATTTTAATCAGGTTGGGGCCGGGGACACTCACATTGGAGAGGGGTCAACCATACTGACAGAGCCAGGATTTTGTAGGGGCGGCGGGCACTCACATTGGGGAGGGATCAACTATACTGATACAGCCACGATTTAGTAGGGGGGGGGGGGCACTCACATTGGGGAGGGGCCAACCATACTGACAGCGCCAGGATTTTGTAGGGGGGGGGGGGGCATTCACATTGGGGAGGGGCCAACCACACTGTCAGTGAGAGTACTGTTATGGACCCACAAACAAATATAAAATGTGGACGGATGGGGGGAGAAATGTGAGGATGGGGCCATGCAGTGGATAGGACAGCGTTTTGCTGTCACAGTTTATAACCAGGCTCATTAAAAACGCCACACCGTTCTTACATTACAGTTCGTAAAACGCTTATGTGCTTCATACTTCCATGAACGCCAAAACATTATCAGCACTAGTTCTTAAATGGTCAAATTCGTATCTCTGCACATGAGGGTCCAAGGGAAGTCTTATCTTACTGATGAACAAGTCTGTCTTATCAAATTAATATACTCAAGAATAAATGTGAAATCTCTGCACATATCCGAAAATAAATTATTTGAACCGATTTTCACAAGATAGGTCTAGTACGTACACTCAGCGTATATAACAATTATGTCTTCCTACTGATGAACAAGTCTGCCCATTCAAATTAATACACTCGTGAATAAAATAATGTCCAATCTGTGAATTTATCAGAAAATAAATTATATTAAACGATTTAACAAGAAATATACCAGATCTTTGGCATTTGCCAATATATATATTTATATACGTCGAATTGAGTTAAATAATTGTTTTTCTCGTGGACACGTATAAAGCTCTGATAATTTCATGTGGTGTCTGGTTTGTTGTTAAGTCAGAACTGTGAGTGTGGCACTTTAAAACAATCCAACTTAACGGTTCATGTACGAGTTTCGTGTAGGACGACATACCTGTTTGTCACCAGTCTCTTTACTTACAGATAAACAGTCACGTTTTTCTGTCAGATTAATAGTGACATCTGTACCAGTATTTAGCTACACCGTGTTTACATGATAGCAAATCTCATTTAGCATTGTGTAGATCGCCCAGTGTGGAGTTTGGACGTTAAATCTGTGTGCACACTCTATACTGGAAGTTTTTATCGAACTTACTGATAAACAAGTCACGTCTTTCACATCAGTGATATCCACTGGCGTAGCCGGGTGGGGGAGGGTAGGGGGAGATGACGGAGAGGCAGTGCACCCCCAAATAACTCTTCTCCACCCCCACCCCCCAACCACCATTCATATGTTTTTCTGCGCCCTATAACATGACTCATGGCCAATATGGTTGCAGTCCCCCTCAATGTTGGTGCCTCCCCCAAATTTAAAGTCCTGACTACGCCAATGGTGATAGCCGTACCTATCTGTTTACTTAATGAATTTAATTCATACGAGCGTGAATCCCCTAGAGTGCCGAGTTCAAACACTAAGTTTGTATTTAAAGGTCGTGGTATGTGCTATCCTGTCTTTAGGATTGTACATATAAAAGTTCCTCATATTCAGCAATTTCCGGGAGCAGGACGGACGTGTTTCCCCTTGTGTGAAAATAAAAATAATTAAATCCAACGTCATCCTTGATTAAAAAACTTTAATTTATAATTAATTCTATTTACCGAGCTAGTAAAAGTGTGTGCAAGTTTGTAGTGTATATTTCTTCTTGTTAGTTTGTATTTTGTTGTAAAACCTTGTTAGTCCCGTTTGTTTACGTTTCGTAGCCAAACTGCTCAATATTCCGTGATAGCGGCGTGGTAGTGCCAGATACCCTTCGTTGTCGTTTAACATTGTGCGGTTATTTAATCCACAGTGAGTACATTTGTTAACATTGTTTTAATATACTAAATTGTCAGTTGAACCATGGAAGCAGTTAGAGCCTCGGTTGACAGAGCTATGATCAACCGTTTGGACGATAGCCTGTCAACTATAAACAAATCAATTTCCGCCATTGCGGACCGCTCAACTAGAAACGGTGAGGGCGGTGGATAATACCAACGTCAGGTGGATCCCAATCTCTTCAACTCCTGCTGAAAAGGACCGACGGACACACCCCCCCCCCCCCCCCCCCGGGACCCCATGTCAAGTGCCAACAAGGGTTGTATTGACAGGCTTCCCCGGTGGAGGTGGGGGGGGGGGGGGGGGGGGTACGTCCCAGGACCTACTTTCAAATTACCAACTTGATGCCCACATGGCCCTCGATGTCTGTGACATATCAGAATTGACCTCGGACATTTCGGGCAGTGTGTACATCGAGCTTGAAAAAAGATATTTTGGGCGAACCCAGGAGCAGTGTTGATATGGGGAGGATTCCACGTGCTCCGCTGTATCGACACCTTATTCAGTGAATAAAAGAAATTCTGTTCACGTGAAGGGAGAGGTGAGTAGTTGATATGGGGGAGTATTCCACGTGCTCCGCTGTATCGACACCTTATTCAGTGAATAAAAGAAATTCTGTTCACGTGAAGGGAGAGGTGAGTAGTTGATATGGGGGAGGATTCCACGTCCTCCGCTGTATCGACACCTTATTTACTGGATAAAAAAAAAAAATATGTTCAGTCAATGGGGGGGGGGGGGGGGGGGGGGGTAAGACAATAGGAAGTGGGCTCCAAATACCCCCCCCCCCCCCCCGAATCTTAGTTTACGGAGGATAGCAAAAACAAACCTCACAGGGCAATCGGGTGTAGATATCCTGGGTAGGATTAAACATGCCAACCGTGAACTGGCTATTGCCAATGCCACGGTATGGAACAACGGTTACCTAGATATCCTCCTGTCCCGCCCGACGGAAACAGACATTATTTGGGTAAATGGCCTAGGTCATAAAATGGTAAATTATCAAAAAATATTAAAATGTTTCATTTAATGACGCACTCACTCAGGGTTTGGAGTTGGTATCTGGATTAAAAAAAACCATGCTTCGACAGAGATCCGAACCCAGTACCTACCAGCATGTAGACCGATTGCCTAACCACGACGCCACCGAGGCCGGTGATAAATTATCAGGTCCCGATAAAGCAATAAAATTAGAAACCCATTCAGTTTATAACAGAAATGTTAAGTGGCATAACGAGAGACATCTTGGTGAATTGGTAAAACTTATGGTAGTGCATTAGGGGATCCAGGACCATGCTCCCCCGTAAAATTTGAAATCTCTGAAAGTGTAAAACGCGTTTCCTGACATCTGGAATTTAAAAATGGATAATTTAAAACAACTATTTTCGATTATTTTGTAGATTGTATTTTTGTTATTAAGGTTATTATTATATTTGTTGTTGTTTTTCAAGGTAATGAAATTCTAGCACACAACAGAAGTTAAAGGTATTGACCCGGTGTATTAACATCGAGGTACATGTTAAATATGTTTACAACCTTAGTAACAGAAAAGGTACGTGTACCTCAGAACTATGATAAGTTCTTTTAATAATGAACATATTTGTGAAAAAACAAATTACATTACGTTCATAACAATTGTATCATCATCAACATTCACCGCCAACACAAGCATCCATTGTTAAGAGTACAAGTGTAGTCCTCAAACATTTGTAGAGCACCCCATTTCAGTTTTGTCACTGATACGTCATATCATCAAAATGGCTGCTATAAAACAGTTTGAAGTACTTGGAAATTACCTTCCAGAAAATACGCAACATTTTCTAATTGGCCTTAATCCTACGGGACATTTTCAAATTGAAGAGCAACAAAACCAACCCTCTATTTCACCCAACCCAAACCGTTTCCTGTTCTGGACGGGGCAGGCGGCGAATGTTGACACCTGCGTCCATGACAAGCGTGTTCTACAACAGCTTGTTCTTAATGTGCACGTTAAAACCTATGACCTGACCTGACCTGACCTAACTGGATTACTTTCTGTTGTTAACCTTTATTTCTAACTTTGGTTGATAAATCAATGCAAGGTGAACTGCTGTCATTGTCATGTGATTATCGAATGCAACGAGGTCATCAATATAGCGGAAAGTACAATTAAACAATGTTACTACATGTACGTTCATTTTATTTTATTATTATTAATACGGGCCTCCTTTCCTCTGTCCCTGTGTCCCCCCTCCCTCTCTATTTTCGTCCATCTCTCTCCCCCCCCCCCCTCTCTATCCCCTCTCCTCTGTCTATGTCTGTCTGTCTGTATATGTCTATCTGTCTCCGTCTATCTGTCTCCGTCTATCTGTCCATCTCTGTGTCCGTCTCCCCCTCTCTCCCCTCTCTCTCCCCCCTCTCTCCCCCCCCCTCTCTCCCCCCCCTCTCTCTCCCCCCTCTCTCTCGCTCTCTCTCTCGCTCTCTCGCTCTCTCGCTCTCTCTCTCTCTCGCTCTCTCTCGCTCTCTCGCATCACGACTGGTATGTAACACATTCGTTGTATTAGAAAACAATGCGGGGTCAAGGTTCAGGAATTTGTTCGCAGGCAGAACCAGAAATTATAGAGAAATTATACAACGACTCTACAAACTAATAAAAATAATACATTAATAATCACTACTATCACATTTACAACATTATATTATTTATACTTATATATCCTTTCATTAATATATTCACATTTTCATCGTACTTAGTTTAAAAAAGCATATAAAACTATAATCAAGACTATAAATAATAAATTAAAACCTGTAGAAATACAATGCATACTGAAATCATTCACAAAATAATATGCATGATAAACACATTTTGCCAAACCAGACAATATAATAGAAATCGCTGCAAGTAACACGAGCGCAGGCCATTATGCTCGTGCAACACACGCACCGCACACGATTTAAACAATAAAACAACTACACACCATCGCTGTCGGCGATGAGTCAGAGATAAAAGAGTTGTCACATGGAAACCTAGAAATAAATAACTCTTTATAAGCTATTGTACCAATACAGAGTAATACTTTACTTTGTAATTAAAATGAGATGTTATATTTAACTACGATTAAAATAACTAGTTTTAATTAAATACCTTTTACGCATTACTACTTTAGTTATGTGATTAAAATGAAACTTGTAAATTACTTTAATACATGTTCATTTACTTCTTATTAGTTACAGTTTACCAGATATATTTATACAATTTATAATAATGTGCCAAATTAAAACCACCGATACATGCATGTTATTCAAACCTGTGCTGTGTTCAATGGCGATGAATCAGAAAAAGACCAACAGACCCTTCTTAATGAAAATCTTATGGTGTTGTGTGTGTATGTGAATGTTGCACGGACGTTACATGAACCATCACGTGATAAAATAAAACAATATCATTGGCTATTGGCTAATAACAAACTAGGGCGTTGTCCAAACGAAATACGACATTGTCAACAGAATATCGCAGCTTAGAAAACTGAAATAAAATACATATACAGTAAATATTAAAATAAACTAAGTACAAATATTTACTCCCCGTTACAGGTATATCAAAGGCCGTGCTATCCGGTATCCTGTCTGTGGTGCTACTAACGTAAAAATGTAGCGGGTTTTCTTTCTAAGACTAATTGTCATACTTAACAAAGGTTTGACATCCAATAGCCGATGATTAATATATCATTGTCGGGTTTTTTTCGGGTTTTTTGTGTGTGCGTGCGTGCGTGCGTGTGTGCGTGGGGGGGAGGGGGTTATTTTAATGTTGTTCTTGTTTTCCTTTGTTTGAAGGTCATATTAAAAAAGGTCCCGCTGAAGTTACTGGTAAATTTTCTTATTTTATGTGCGTGGGGTGGGGTGGGGGGGGGGGGGGGGGGGACAGAGTGCGACCTTTATAGCATTTTAGTATTTGTAAAAAGCTGTTGGTATATTTCCAGATATATCCCACATCAAAGAACTCATATGTACGCGAAGTGGACAGCGATATTAAATTTACGATCAAGGGAGATTAAAAAGCCGTGGAATGTACTGTCGATTGCAAAGCGCATATAAAATATCCGTTTGTAGGTGTTTTTTTGTAATTTATTTATTTTTTATTATTATTATTTTTTTTTTTTTTTTTTTATTATTTTATATGGAAATCTATAGATGATGAGCGACACAATTTTTGATGGAGGACTAATAGATACATACGGTCATGTTTTGTTATTTTATTTATTTTTGCTTGTCACGTACCAAAGACTATGGAAAAGATAACTCAACAAAAATGAAATATATATTTAATACAAAAAAACAACTTATATTATATTATATTATATATTATTATATATTATATTATATTATATTATATTATATTTATATTATATTTATATATATATATATATACATACATACACGTACACCAAAACCCTACACTCACTCACCACCCATCTCATTCGTCCCAGTCATCCATCAATCCAACCCCATGTTGAAAAAACCCCACAAAAATAAATATAATCACAGTACTTCAGTTTGTTCTAGAACAGTTTCCGAAATGAAAATTACTCAGTGTTGTTACAAACGTTCCAAATATAAATATCAAAATAACTACGGAATTTTATAGAGACAACGTCTCCAATCCACACCACCCTGGTTGTTCGTATACACCTCCCGATTCCGACCTCAGGAATCCGACCTCAGGAATCCAACCTCAGGAAGTCCAATCGCGGGAATCCAATTTCGGGAATCCAACCTCGGGAATCCAACCCCGGGAATCCAACCTCGGGAATCCAACCCCGGGAATCCAATCGCCGGAGTAGCCTCATAAATCCAATCTCGGGAATCCAACCTCGGGAATCCAACCATATGAGTCCACTCACATCAATCAAAGAGTTTAGTCTCCACCCCAACCTCAGGATTCTACACCTGGGACCACCCGCTGTAACAATATAAAATGCATTGCATGTATTGCATTCTACAATCCCGTATTTTATATACATGTACCAAATTATTTACAAACAAATATCACTATAAACGTGTACATGCATTGCCCAACATTTAACAAATTATACTACTCAAAAGAATTTAAGGGTCAGACGATATTTTCGACATTATTTTCTGAATGTCAATTATATTAGCTAGACCATAATGTCACGCATGGTATTGTTCCATTTTGACGAAAGTGGGTCTAAGCAACCCTTAAATGAATTAAAATCCACTGTCATTGACACTATCGACTAGTTCTAATGGCGAAAACATGCTTACATTTGCACGTAAATTAGGGCGAAAGCGAAAGGTCTGCTAAGTGCCCATAACTTGCTTTTTCACAAAGTGCTTCATTTGCACGCTTTGCACGTGTATTCCATGTTCCCAATGCTGAATTTCCGTATAATTGGAGCTTGCGTTCGTGTACGGTGCACACTCCAAATTCGACAATGGTACGACTTCAACTGACTATCGAAGATCGAGGAAGGGCTATTGCTTGGCTTCAGGATGGCAATACGCAAAGAAATGTTGCTCTGAGACTTGGTGTCAGTCAGAGTGTCGTTGGCCGACTGTGGCAACGGTACCAAGCAACGAATTCTGTTCGAAATCGTCCACGTTCGGGAAGACCCCGAAGCACTACAAATAGAGAGGACCGCTACATCACCAATATGGCTCTACGTCAACGCACAACCACTGCACGCCGATTACGTGACAATCTGCGGACTGCGACTGGAACTCGAGTGTCTGATCAAACCATACGCAATCGTCTGAGAGCCAATAATCTACGCTGCCGTCGCCAGGCTGTTCGACCACCACTCCTACCATGTCACAGAACGGCCAGACGTCACTGGTGCACGCTTCATCTGCGGTGGCAACGTGTTCAGTGGGGTCGAGTGATATTCACTGATGAGTCCAGGTTTAGTCTCCAGTTCAACGACGGTCGGGTTCGTGTCTACAGACATCCTGGGGAGCGCTTCGCTGACGTTAACGTTAGACAACGTCACCGGTTCGGTGGTGGCAACGTCATGGTGTGGGGCGGCATCTCTATCCACCACAGGACCCCCCTCTATGTGGTGGATGGCAATCTGAATGGAATCCGCTATCTGAATGAGATTATCCGGCCGTTGGTTCTCCCAGGCCTTCAGCAGATTGGCGGCGGGGCAGTCTGCAGGATGACAATGCCAGACCCCACCGCGCCAGGGTGGTAACGGACTTTCTCAGACAACAAGGTATCGCCAGGATGGATTGGCCAGCATATTCGCCTGACTTGGCCCCAATAGAGAACGCCTGGGACGAATTAGGCAGGAGAGGCCGGACCCGCTACGAACCGACATAGCGTTAACTAGACAGGATGCAGAGCCGGACCCACAGCGAACCGACATAGCGTTAACTAGGCGGGCTGCAGGGCCGGACCCACAGCGAACCGACATAGCGTTAACTAGGCGGGCTGCTGGGCCGGACCCACAACGAACCGACATAGCGTTAACTAGGCGGGCTGCAGGGCCGGACCCACTACGAACCGACATAGCGTTAACTAGGCGGGCTGCAGGGCCGGACCCACTACGAACCGACATAGCGTTAACTAGGCGGGCTGCAGGGCCGGACCCACAACGAACCGACACAGCGTTAACTAGGCGGGCTGCAGGGCCGGACCCACAACGAACCGACACAGCGTTAACTAGGCGGGCTGCAGGGCCGGACCCACAACGAACCGACACAGCGTTAACTAGGCGGGCTGCAGGGCCGGACCCACAACGAACCGTCATAGCGTTACCGGGCTGCAGGGCCGGACCCACAACGAACCGACACAGCGTTAACTAGGCGGGCTGCAGGGCCGGACCCACAGGGCCGGACCCACAACGAACCGACACAGCGTTAACTAGGCGGGCTGCAGGGCCGGACCCACAAGGAACCGTCATAGCGTTACTAGACGGGCTGCAGGGCCGGACCCACAACGAACCGACATAGCGTTAACTAGGCGGGCTGCAGGGCCGGACCCACAACGAACCGTCATAGCGTTACTAGACGGGCTGCAGGGCCGGACCCACAACGAACAGACATAGCGTTAACTAGGCGGGCTGCAGGGCCGGACCCACAACGAACCGACACAGCGTTAACTAGGCGGGCTGCAGGGCCGGACCCACAAGGAACCGTCATAGCGTTACTAGACGGGCTGCAGGGCCGGACCCACAACGAACCGTCATAGCGTTACTAGACGGGATGCAGGGCCGGACCCACAACGAACCGACATCGCGTTAACTAGGCGGGCTGCTGGGCCGGACCTACTACGACGGACACACACGTCTCCACACAGTATGGCAGTAGTAATCGACCTTGCTAGCCTCTCGATTCCAGTTGTCTTTTCGACCCGTTTTGGGTGTGCTGTGAACGAACAGAGTGAGGTAGGCGCCTGAAATTTGGCAGGCATGCTGGGATCAGGTGTGCACGTCCATCACACTCCACTACGCCCCGATCGTAGACGTTGGCGGGACACCGTGACCGTTTTTACCTGGGGTTTTTTTTATATAAAAGCACGAAAACAATGTCAGACCGGCCAACTTTCCGGAATTTTGCGAAAAATCCGGAATTTTCGTCATGTACACGGAATTCCGGAATCTATGCCAAATATCCAGATTTTTTTTCAAATTGACTCGAATTGTTTTTTTAAGCAACTAATTCTTATTACATTCTACATTGTTTCAATTAAATATCTTTATCACTCATTTCAACCTGAGATCTTTTTATGAGGGAGTACCAATTCACATATAAATAATGATATACTCATTACAGAAAAAGACAGATATACAGAGAGATATACAGAGAGAGAGAGAGAGAGAGAGAGAGAGAGAGAGAGAGAGAGAGAGAGAGAGAGAGAGAGAATCAGAGCTAGGGGAAAATACATATATCAAAGATATCTACGTAAAAATTGAAGTTAAAAATCCGTGTCTGACAAATTGTATCGGATACAAAAATAAAAGAGTGAGGGGGAGATACACACACACACACACACACACACGCACACACACACACGCACGTTTAAATTCTAATCGAGGCCATCATGGTGGGTAACTCTGTATTACTTACTGCGCTGCAGTTGCAAAAATGGTCTCCCCTAGATCGTAAATTAAATATTGCTGTCTACTTCGCGTACAAACCTATCGTTGTTCTACGATATGGGGTATATCTTCAAAAATACGAACAACTTTCTAGAAATACTGAAATGCTAAAGACACAGACACAGACACACAAACACAGACATACACACACACACACACACACACACATACATATACACACAGACACAGACACACATACACAGACACACGCACGCACACACACATATACACACACACATATACACACACACACACTCGCACACAGACATACTCACACATACACATACACACAGACATACACACACACACACACACACACACACACACATACAAACACACACCATCATGTGACACATTATGTAAAATCTCAAGTCAAGAATAATGTTATCTTGTAGTGAGTTCACGTGGCATACAGTAAACTTTCAATTTGGCAGCAGCTCTGAAACACCTAATTGGGTCTGTGTTGTTAATACTTTGGAAATGTACTGGAGGCAGGAAGTAATTGTAAACAATGACAGATTATCTCTGGATGGCAGACACTGGCAACGCTCATGGGAGTTTCGAGCTGTGTGCACAGTAACCTCAGGTACGCAGCTGCGTACCACCTGAGATTATGAATATTTTTAAAATTAAAATATATGATGTAAATGCGTGAATAATGCGTTTTATTCCATCGCCGAAAACGTCTGCGTACCACCTGAACATCCCAAGCTAGGCCTCTGCTTATCCTGAGATGGTGAATCCTACACTGAGATGGTGAATCCTACACTGAGATGGTGAATCCGGTTCCCTGGTATTGTAGCAAGAAGGAAGGAAATGGCTTATTTAATGACGCACTCAACACATTTTATTTACGGTTATATGGCGTCGGACATATGGTTAAGGACCACACAGATATTGAGGGAGGAAACCCGCTGTCGCCACTTCATAGTCTACTCTTATCGATTAGCAGCAAGAGATCTTTTATATGCACCATCCCATAGACAGGATAGCACATACCACGACCTTTGGTGTACCAGTCGTGGTGCACTGGCTGGAGTGAAAAATAGCCCGATGGGCCCACTGACGGAGATCGATCCCAAACCGACCGCGCATCAAACGAGCGCTTTACCACTGGGCTACGTCTCGCCCCGGTATTGTAGCAGGTTGCTAGAAGCATTTAACAACTTTAGAAAAACAATTTATCAAACAAAGCAAAACCTTCAAACCAGTTATAACAGATATATTTATTACACTAATCATTACACGAAATGTAAGCTATCACACAAGTTATAACAGATATATTTATTACACTAATCATTACACGAAATGTAAGCCTTCAAACCAGTTATAACAGATATATTTATTACACTAATCATTACACGAAATGTAAGCTATCACACAAGTTATAACAGATATTTATTACACTAATCATTACACGAAATGTAAGCTATCACACAAGTTATAACAGATATATTTATTATACTAATTATTACACGAAATGTAAGCTATCACACAAGTTATAACAGATAGATTTATTACACTAATCATTACACGAAATGTAAGCTATCACACAAGTTATAACAGATATATTTATTACACTAATCATTACACGAAATGTAAGCTATCACACAAGTTATAACAGATATATTTATTATACTAATTATTACACGAAATGTAAGCTATCACACAAGTTATAACAGATAGATTTATTACACTAATCATTACACGAAATGTAAGCTATCACACAAGTATTACACGAAATGTAAGCTATCACACAAGTTATAACAGATATATTTATTACACTAATCATTACACGAAATGCAAGCTATCACACAAGTTATAACAGATATATTTATTAAACTAATTATTACACGAAATGTAAGCTATCACACAAGTTATAACAGATATATTTATTACACTAATCATTACACGAAATGTAAGCTATCACACAAGTTATAACAGATATATTTATTACGCTAATATTACACGAAATGTAAGCTATCACACAAGTTATAACACATATATTTATTAAACTAATTATTACACAAATGTAAGCTATCACACAAGTTATAACAGATAGATTTATTACACTAATCATTACACGAAATGTAAGCTATCACACAAGTTATAACATATATTTATTACACTAATTATTACACGAAATGCAAGCTATCACACAAGTTATAACAGATATATTTATTACACTAATTATTACACGAAATGTAAGCTATCAAAGTAAACTGCACCATAGCTGTAGTGTCGAGATTCTGACTCAATCAGTAATGTTATTCAACAGTTACGATGGTGAATCCGACTCCCTGGTATTGTAGCAGGTTGCTACAAGCACTAACTTTAGGAAAATAATTTATAAAAAAGCAAAGCCTATAAACCAGTTATAACAGATATATTTAGTACACTAATTATTACACGAAATGTAAGTTATCAAAGTAAACTGCACCATAGCTGTAGTCTTATTCAACTGTTAAAGGCCCCTTTACATAGGATGGCGACCTTTGTGCCTCTCTTGTGCGACCACAAAATGTGCCAGGTCGCCGTTGGAGGCTCAAAGGAGGCAGAATGGTTGCCTAGGTCGGTCAAAGGTGGTACACAGGAGGTTCAGACATCGCCATGGACGCCGTAAATGTTCAAAACAGTCGCACAAAGGTCGCCGAGGAGGTTGGTTGCTCAAAGGTGGCTCAAATAAGGCAGAAGGGAGGCACAAGCATTGCTGTGGTTGCAGAATGGAGGCACAGTGGTCGCCCAATGGTCGCCACGTAATAGAAAGAAAGAAAGAAAGAAATGTTTTATTTAACGACGCACTCAACACATTTTATTTACGGTTATATGGCGTCAGACATATGGTTAAGGACCACACAGATTTTGAGAGGAAACCCGCTGTCGCCACTGCATGGGCTACTCTTCCGATTGGCAGCAAGGGATCTTTTATTTGCGCTTCCCACAGGCAGGATAGCACAAACCATGGCCTTTGTTGAACCAGTTATGGATCACTGGTCGGTGCAAGTGGTTTACACCTACCCATTGAGCCTTGCGGAGCACTCACTCAGGGTTTGGAGTCGGTATCTGGATTAAAAATCCCATGCCTCGACTGGGATCCGAACCTAGTACCTACCAGCCTGTAGACCGATGGCCTGCCACGACGCCACCGAGGCCGGTCCGCCACGTAATAGATGCGTTCTGCTGCATTTTTTACAGATCGCCGTAGTTGCCGTTGGTCGCCGATGATGGCACAGAGGAGGCACAGAGGAGGCTCAGTGGTTGCCCAAACATTGCTCGGGGGTCGCCTATGTAGACTATAATCTAGTTGGTTGCACAGGGGAAGCACATGGGAGGCAGACAGGTGGCTCAGTGGACGCACAGGTCGCTCGTAGATCGCCAGGACAATGCCCGATAATTGCATTTTTGGTGGTTCAAGGGAGGTACAAGGATCGCTGGAGCAGTTACATAGAAACAGGATTTCCTGGGTTTAGGCGACCATTGAGCGTCCTGGTCATTTTTTGGTCGCTCAAAGCTGGCACAAAGGTCGCAGCTCTGTGTAAAGGCGCTTTTAGATAAGCTAATATGTTTAATTACTTTTAATACACAGTAATTTATCGAAACAAAATGAATAAAGGGCCAGTAACTGTATTCGGCAGTTTTCATTAAAAGTGTTCATTCGTTGTAAAGTGTCTACGTTTTGATATGTTCTAAAACAAATGTTCTAAAACTTAAAGATTTAAACAGCAATTTAGAGAGAATAAACTGATAGATATATTTACAAATCAAGGTGTAATGATTCCTAGCAGAAAGCGCATTTTTGTGTGCAAGATGTTTGCATGTAACATGGGTCAGATATTACTGAAACAATGTTTAGAAGTTATCTATGATAAAAACTTACTAAAATAATATGACATTAGCAAATAATTACCACAAGTCTTTTGACCCTTAATTCATTTTGTTGAGTATATTTTAAATATGCAAGTAATAAGACTTAAGGTAACTGTGTTGAAACCAAAATCTATTGACTGATATAGTTTAGATTGCACATATATGCACTGGCGTATGGGATTGGACACAAGAGGACCTTGCCTTCTCAAATATACCTCTTGTTTCACAATACCAAGTTTTATAATGCATGTCGCTCCATAACACGTGAGCAGTGCCCTCTACCCCATCCCAAGCCCCCACCCCCGCAATATAAAATCCTGTACCACTGCACCACTGTATCAATGCACCACTGTATCACTGCACCACTGCACCACTGCACCACTGTACCACTGTACCACTGTATCACTGTACCACTGCACCACTGCACCACTGTATCACTGCATCACTGTATCACTGTATCACTGTACCACTGTACCACTGTATCACTGTACCACTGTATCACTGTACCACTGCACCACTGCACCACTGTATCACTGTACCACTGTACCACTGTATCACTGCACCACTGCACCACTGTACCCCTGTATCACTGCACCACTGCACCACTTTATCACTGTATCACTGTACCACTGCACCACTGCACCACTGCACCACTGTAACACTGCACCACTGCACCACTGCACCACTGTATCACTGTACCACTGTACCACTGTATCACTGTACCACTGCACCACTGTACCACTGTACCACTGTACCACTGCACCACTGTATCACTGTACCACTGCACCACTGCACCACTGCACCACTGTACCACTGTTACACTGTACCACTGCACCACTGCACCACTGTTACACTGTACCACTGTACCACTGCACCACTGTTACACTGTACCACTGTATCACTGCACCACTGTTACACTGTACCACTGTACCACTGTTACACTGTTACACTGTACCACTGCACCACTGCACCACTGTATCACTGCACCACTGTATCACTACACCACTGCACCACTGTATCACTGCACCACTGTATCACTGCACCACTGCACCACTGTATCACTGCACCACTGCACCACTGCACCACTGTATCACTGCACCACTGCATCACTGTATCACTGCACCACTGTATCACTGCACCACTGCACCACTGTATCACTGCACCACTGCACCACTGCTCCACTGTATCACTGCACCACTGTACCACTGTATCACTGCACCACTGCATCACTGTACCACTGTTCCACTGTACCACTGTACCACTGTACCACTACAGAGATCCCTCATCATTGGAACATCTGACATGTTACAATTATACCAGTTAATGTAGTAATATCTAGATATTTTGGCCCAAAAATAATAATGTGCATACATGTCAACTATTACAATGAACAATATTTATATATGAGTATGCATATATATTTTATGTCATTTACATGAAGGGGTCGCATCTTCAAACCAAATAGTTATAATATGAACTACCATGAACGGACTCTGATTTAAAGAAAAAAGTTTGGGTTTTATCTACTAATTCATTTTCAATTATACGTCAAATGTTATATTATGTCTATAAAATATGATATCACTAGAAAAGTTACAATCCTGTGATGATGCCAACGAAATGATATGAAATAATTTCCCTCTATGCTAAGTAAATTAAAATATTTTATTGTTATGTGTATGGTTACAAAAGCATTTATCATCTTTGGGCCGGCGTCCTTATTACAATAAACAATTCCAAGGCATTTTCATTTTAAATTGCATCTTAAATTTTAAAAAATTATATAATATTCAAATTGTCTACACAATACGGAAATAGCTAGTTCATAATTTTAAACTAAGGTTGGTGGATATGGAAGCCATGTTTAAAAAAAAGAAAGAAAGGAATTATATATTTAAAGACACACTCCACACATTTTAACTACAGGTATGTGGTGTCAGACATGGTCTCTATGGGCAACTAATTTTTATTAGCACCAAGGGATCTTTAATATATGTATCATCCCACAGACAGGATAGTACATATCATGGACTCTGTTACACCAGTTGTGAAGCACTGGCTGGAATGAGAAATAGTCCAGTGATTCCACTAACAGGGATCGATCCTTGGCTGACCGCACACCAGGCCAGCACTTTACTACTGGGCTACGTTCTGCCCCCAGCAAATTAATTGAGTTATATTATTTGTTCTCTAGTACACATAGTAACTGTTCAAAATAAAAAACGGGAAATAACTTTTCTTTTTAACTAGTTTCTCTATGCCTCTGTTCAGTTAATATTTTTCTCAACTGCGTGTTTCTCTATAGAACTAAATGAACTCTGCATTCACTTCTGCAACTGGCAACTGGCAACTCATTTTGCGTGCCCCTATCCACTAAGGTTCAGGCACGCCCACCCCGGATTCAGCCTCTGACTTCGCCAGTGACCGACTCCGGGGCGGGAGGGGGGGGGGGGGGAGTGTGTGAGAGAGATGAAGGTGACAATTTTTAATAGTGTGGTAGGACCACTTAAAAACGGGGTCACAAAGTTAAAATAATTTGGGGTCTATCATTACATATGTTTATTTATTATATTAATATAGTAGCACCATAATTAGAATTAAACCTATAACATTCTATTATTTTATAATATGATTAGTAGGTGCACAATTATAATTAAATTTTCAATCGGGCAGTTCAAAAGTGATATATACTATAATTATATATTTAATAATAGTATTTATATATATATATGTATTATATATATATATATTATTTTATTTTTTTTGTTATTTAACTTTAGCCCTGGAGGAAAAAGGATTCGCAAAGGGGGGAACCCAGCGTCACCGAGCAGTCCGGCGCTCCAACAGGCGGGGGCCCAATAAGGTCAGTCCGGATTTCCATGGGGGGGGCGTTCCGGGGGGGGGGGAGGTCCAAACCGCCAACGCCCTATCGCACCCAAATATGCACCCTACCACGGCGTCCCCCCCCCCCCCCCCCCCCCCCCCCCCCCCCCCCCCCCCCAGGTTATCCATACAACACGGATGGGCCGTAATTAGATGAGATGAGTGGTATGAATATAATGATATATGAAGATAAAACCCGCGAGCCGCCGTCTGGTGTGGTTGTGAAACGTATAAGATGTCGTTGTTGTTGTTGGTTAACAAGTGGATTGATCCAGTTCTTGGAGTGAGGTGCCCTCGCCGTTCTCCTCAAGCATTCGTGAGCTCTACACCCGAAAGGGTGCGCCACCTAAACGGATGACAAATGTCATTGCTATATAATCCTCGGTGTCACCCAAGTAACCACTTATTCGTTAAGTGGGTGGCTCCGAGTACCGGTCAGGTTTTTTTGTTTGTATATATACAATTGACCGATCAGATTAATACCGTTTAAAACCTGTTTGATAATTAAAAAGAACGGGTACATGTAACTTAAAATAATACTATTTTAAAATGCTAAGAGGGAGGATTTAACAACTAATAACTAAATTTATTATAACAATTAATTAAAAATATAATAACTATACCATAATTAATTAAAAACTAAAACATATTCACACCCAGCCATATATTCCGCCTGTGAAGGGCGGCACAGACACTGCCAGGTGTATGCGCCGCCAAGTCACGGCGGAAAAAAAAAAAACATTCACGCAACCACTCTCACACTAGGTTCAGATTACAGTTTTTCTTGGCCAGCTATAGGCGCGGACCAAATAGAGGACATTTATAACGGGACCGGGTTCTAATTGGTCAGAACCCGGGCCCAGAAAGCCAATCGCCCCAGCACCCAATAATTAATCATTCCAGTAAAGATAACAGTAAAGAGTAGACGTGCTAGCAGCGGCCAGCAAAGAAAGAAGAAAAGTGAAGCGAAAGTTTCCATACGGTTAAGATGTGGGAAGTGATAGAGGGTACCGGACAAGATAATGTCCCAAGGCTACCCACGGCAAGACCCGGCTCTCCGGATATCGCCGAATGGCACCTCGGGAACACTCGTGAGCGGCATTCAGCAGTTAAGACAGAAGAAAGAATACACAGTGTGTGTTAGAAGTGAACCGGATCGATATTCGACACTCAGTATGGAAGGGTGCGTTGCGATTGGCTAAATCTCGATCCCTAGTCGGAGCCGTTTGAGATAAAAAAAAAAAAAGAGCCAGTGTTAAAGAAACAACAGGCGGAAATTAAGCAGCTGCGATTGGCTGGATTTCGATTCCCTCTCTGGAAAAAAAAAGAAGAAAGGAATGTGGATGTGACAACTCTCCAGCCAATCGCCAACATGTGAATGAAGATTAGTGTGTATAGGCTGTTCGGTGTTTCTAAAATTGTTTAAAAGGAAAAAGAGGTTTATTAATATAATTAATTAAAAAAGGAAATAAGCATTTATAATTAAAAAAGAGTTAAAATATTATATGTAAAAGGAAGGTTATTCGGTTTGTCCACGGGAGGGTAAGGCCAGCGCCGTTACTACCGTGGACAAGGTTTGCCACCAGCCAACTGTCCGCCACTTCTGATTAAACTATTTACATCACCAGCATTTATTCAGCAACTAATTAACAACACACACATTTTACCACATTCCAGATGTCTAAGCATTACACACTTCCAGCCCCCCCCCCCCCCCCCCCCCCCCCCATTGTCTGCAGTCCATCTAAGATTATCACAACAGACCGGTCATCGTGATGCGTATACAATTAATTCTAGCTACCTCTGACAGAGTTGTTATTTCTTTGTGAGGCAAAACACCCAGCCAGGATAGTTTACATCAAACACCATCGCTGGATGTAAACACTTAGAGCTAGCGTGTCATGCAGTATGGCACCCAGGACTCAGTCTTCTCAGACAGTTTACAGCCCACCACAATCCAGTGTTGTAACGTGTTATGTCTGTCAGCTATGGGTGATACTATAAAATACTAGAGAGACAGACAAGTGCTGTTCAATTCATATTAATAATGAGAGAGTGAGAGAGAGAGAGAGAGAGAGAGAGAGAGAGAGAGAGTCGACATGTTTTATAGGATAATTAGTTACCAATGATTGACATCCAATAGCCGATAATTAATAAATCAATGTGCTCTAGTGGTGTCGTTAAACCAAACACATTTTGTACATTTAACTTTTGTCTTTAATAAAATGTGAATGTATATATCAGTGTGATAGAACAGGGTAGCTCAGTGAACGGTTCTTGTATGTGAGTGTTTATTGTTGTAATATCATTTATTTACTGAATGTATATTGTTCAAATTATAAATTAAAATATTTTAAAAAGTAATAATTGTAATTAAAAAACTTTTAATTATAATTATTTGTTATAGCAATTGTCCTAAATAAAAATAATAACAACAACACAACAGTAGTTACGGTAGTTTTTTGGAAAATTATAAATTTAAGATTTCAGTAGGTTGGATTATAAATACATTATCTCACTACCAAGTACACATGAAGTCATCCACTGATGTAATTAACAAATTACACACTTCTTGACTAATGTCTATTTCCTCAAAGTAAAAATCTATTTTTGTAGACACAAAATTAAATCAATTAATTATCTAAGTGATCAGAGTAGATTTCTATTTCTTTATTTTTTAAAGTGTGATTTTTTATTAAATACATTTGAATAAAGTACCACTGAAGGTTCATTTACCTTTAACATACACATACATACATACATACATATACATACATACATACACACATACATACACACATACATACATACATACACATACATATACATACAGACATGAAAGCTTTGTGAAAAACACTGAAGATCTTCTATCAAAATTATCAAAAACCAAAATCCCAAAAGATTCATTCTTGGTTACCCTTGATATTGACTCCATGTACACCAACATAGGTATTGATGCGGGCATTGATTCAGTTAAGAGAGCATTCGATAAGTACCCAGATACAAACAGACCAGATACGAACATTATTGAGCTGTTAGAATTAAGCCTAAAAGGAAATGATTTTGAGTTTGATGGAGAAATGTATCATCAAGTGTGTGGTTGTGCTATGGGCAAACGTTTTAGTCCAAACTTTGCATCTATCTATGTCGCCGAATGGGAAGAGGCTGCTTTAAAGAAATCGAGTAAAACACCTCTTTTGTACCTCAGATATCTCGACGATATACTTATCATTTGGCCACATTCTAAACAAGAATTTTGGAACTTTTTTGAGCTATTAAATCAACAGGATGACAATATCAAACTTAAGGCCACCATATCAGATAAATCAGTTGACTTTTTGGATGTAACAATTTATAAAGGTACACAGTTTGAAACATCAGGTTACCTAGACTACAAAGTGTTTTTCAAACCAACAGACACACACCAACTTCTCCACTGTAAGTCTTTTCACCCATGCCACACCTTTAAAGGCATTGTTAAATCTCAGATTATTAGATTTCACAGAAATTCGAGTAACAAACAGAATTTCAATGAGGCTTGTTCACTTTTATTTAGTGCTTTAAAACCTAGGGGATATTCAAAACGGTTTTTAAGAAAAATTAAATCTGAAACTGTTCGAGAATTAGAAAATCCCTTTAGGGCAACTGAAGACTATAAACCATACAAACTTCAGCATAACCAATCACCTCAAATAAGCACTGGCTCCTCTACTACTTGTGCCAAAACCAGGTGTAGACTTCACAACTTACTTAAAACGCAGTCGACTTTCAAAAGTCAACAGACCAAAATTGAATATCAAATTCGGACAGACATGAACTGTGATTCGAAAAATGTAGTATATCTAATCACCTGTAATTTATGTAAAAAACAGTACGTAGGACAAACGCAAAACCAACTGAGAATTAGAGCAGTTTGTCACAAGTATGATATTCGGCATGAAGTTGACACCCCTGTCGCCAATCACTTCAATCTACCTGACCATTCGTTAGATGAAAATTTTGAAATAATTCCAATTGAACAACCCCTGATACTTGGTTCAAAAGACGAAACAGACCTCTTGAGACTTGAACGAGAGGCCTTCTGGATTCGTACATTACAGACAAAACAGCCATTTGGAATCAACGTTGAATCTGGTAAAGCTGTAAAAAGAGATTAAAATAATTGTTCCAATAATTTACAGTCGACGTAGCGTTGATATTGGTAAACTTATGAAGGAGGAGTTTTTAAATCTGCAAACTGTTATGAAAAACCCTATTACAGTACGTCCGGTCATTGCATATAGAAAAAATCCAAGTCTCAAGGATATCTTAGTCTCCACCCGACTACACGCCGCTTAAGCCTCTAAGCTCCATTTTTCAGTGGTTGGTTTGTTGTTATCCCTTTCCTAACAATTTTTTAAAAACAAATACATCGTATCCGGCTGTAAACAAAACATAGTACTAGCCAAATAAATTTAAAACAAGACCGAAAAACAGTTATATTTTGTATATCACAACGGTCAATTTAAAATCAATTTCGAATCCCTGGGGCAAAATTAGAAAATAACAATTTTTTAGTTTTTAAAAAATTCCTGAGCCAGTGCGTTCATTCATTCTTAAATACATACATACACATACATACATACATATACATACATACATACATACATACATATACTACATACATATACATACATACATACATATACATACATACATATACATACATACATATACATACATATACATACATACATACACATACATACACATACATATACATACATACATATACATACATACACATACATACACATACATACATATACATACATATACATACATATACATACATACATACATACATACATACATACATATACATACATATACATACATACATACACACATATATACACACATACATACATACATACATACATACATACACACATACATACATACGTGTGTGTGTGTGAGAGTGTGTGTGTAACTGGCCTTGGTGGCGCAGTGGTTAAGCCATCGGACTACAGGCTGGTAGGTACAGGGTTCGCAACCCCGTACCAGCTCCAGCCCAGAGCAAGTTCATAAGGACACGATGCATAGGTGTAAGGCCACTACACCCTCTTTTCTCTCCCTAACCACTAACCAACTAACAACTAACCCACTGTCCTGGACAGACAGCCCAAGACAGCGTGCTTGAACCTTAATTGGATATAAGCATGGAAATAAGTTGAAATAAATGTGTGCGTGTGTATAAGTAAACACTGGGTTTTTTTGTTTAACGACACCACTAGAACACATATGTATAAGTAAACACTGTTTTGGGTTTTTTTTAACGACACCATTGGATGTCAAACATTTAGTAATTCTGGCATATAGTCTTAGAGAGGAACCCCACTATATTTTTTCATTAGTAGCAGGTAATCTTTTATATGCACCATACCACGGCTTTTGATATACATGTACCAGTTGTGGTGCACTGGCTGTAATAAGAAATAGCACAATGGTCCAATCAAAATGGATCGATCCTAGACCATACCACGTTACACCGGCTTGACCTTCAAGATAACTATTAATTGTACAACCGGGTCACTGCTTTCAAACTGTTTGCGATAATACAACAAACTTTGGAATATCAAAGTTGAAATTACACTAGAGTTTATTTTAAGGTGTTCATTTAGATATTTATTGAAACACTAGTTTACACTAGTAATAGGGAAGTCCAGGCCCTTTAGGAACCGGGGGGGGGGGAGGGAGGGAGGGCGGATACCTCCCCCCCCCCCACACTTTGGAGCCTTTTTGTTCACACATTAATGTTTGCCATTGTAACCAAAATCTGATATAGAGTTTGTACCCGATTCGTCAGTGCCCCCCCCCCCCCCCCTTCCAAAGTCGTTCCTACGGGCCTGAAGTCGGGTGTACTTTTAGCGTGACTAAGCCTACCCAGTCAAAAGGTGGGCGGGTCCTAGTTCGCTGATTCAGCTCGCTGAATTCAGATCGAAATCAAGTGAATTTGAGTCAAATTGTGTAAAAATGTGTATAGTTTGTTGGGGTGTTTTTTTTTGGGGGGGGGGGGGGGGGGTGGGGGGTATTATTATTATTATTATTATTGTTATTGTTATTTTAAATGATAAAATATTGCTATAACCATCACCTAAAATGGTTATATACAAGTAGACAGGTGTATATTAAGTTAAAAGTTTGTTTTACTGATTTATTTTTTCTTCAAAATATCCAACCAATAATCCCCCAATAGGTTAGAGTTAATTTTAGTGTTAGAGTTGCATTTAGAATTAGGGTAAGGATTAGTTTTAGAGTTAGTGTGATGTTCCCTCTTTATATCAATATAATGGGGGTTAACAGGCTGATTTATTTTTTAATATAAATTCTGCTCACTATGATCTGGTATATAAAAACTCATGGTATTGATGTGTTCTTTGTGGTTAAGTGCATTCAGTAAAGCAGTCTTATTTAGTAACGGTGAGTTTAAGGCCCGGGGGGGGGGGGGGGGGGGGGGGGGTCGTCCAAACCTTCCCGCAAAAGCTGAGGTTCGTTTTTGTTTCTTTTCTGTTTTAATATTGCACTAATACTTGATTGTAACTTTTTCAAATATCCCATGAAACAAAGTTTACTTGTCTTCGTCATTTAGCACTCCCCTTAACAAGGCTGTAGTGTACATGATTCAGAATTTCCAAGTAATCTGGCAAACTCAAAACAAAGAAACCTGCATGTAGCAAAATTGTTTAATAGTATTTTCTGCTGTATGATGACCTCGATAATATTACACTCGTTCCAGTCAGTGCACCATGACTGGTATATCAAAGGCCGTGGTATGTACTACCCTGTCTGTTTGATGATGCATATAAAAGATCCCTTGCTGCTAATCGAAAGAGTAGCCCATGAAGTGGCGACAGCAGGTTTCCTCTCTCAATATCTGTGTGGTCCTTTAACCACATATGTCTGACGCCATATAACCGTAAATAAAATGTGTTGAGTGCGTCGTTAAATAAAACATTTTTATCTATCGGTAATATTACATGACAATGCCAGCAGTTCACCTTCCACTGGCTTCTAGATATATCATGCAATATTCTTCAGTCATTTTGCCATAGAAGTTGCTTTATCATGCCGGTTAGTTTCTAGTATTTCAAAACGTTTTATGGCCAACATGTAGATGCTATTTTGATGATATGACGCATCCGTGACGTAGCCCAGTGCCAAAGCGTTCGCTTGATGCGCGGTCGGTGTAGGATCGATCCCCCTCGGTGGACCCATTGGGTTATTTCTCGTCCCAGCCAGTGCTCCACAACTGGTGTAACAAAGGCTGTGGTATGTACTATCCTGTCTGTGGGATGTTACATATAATAGATCCCTTGCTGCTAATCGAAAAGAGTAGCCCATGAAGTGGCGACAGCGGGTTTCCTCTTTCAATATCTCTGTGGTCTTTAACCATATGTCTGATGCCATATAACCGTCAATAAAATGTGTTGAGTGCGTCGTTAAATAAAACATTTCCTTCCTTCCTTCCGTGACAAAAATGAAATGGGATGCAATACCTTGTGCAATACCGTTTACTGAAAACGTTTAAGGACTACTACACCTGTACTCTTAACAGGGGATGCATATATTATGTTTGCGGTGATTCGTGATGATACAAATTTTAATAAAGTAATGTGTTTCGTTTTTCATAAATATGTTCATTATTAAAGGAACTGATCATAAATGTAGTTCTGAGGCATAGGCGTACGGGCTCCCATTTTTTATAATAGTGTCAGGCTGGTTATTGCCGGAATTAAACGAAAATGCCCGAATCTGGATAACAATATTTATTCATATTACCATTACTACCAAACACCTATACAGGGCTGCAAAGGAATCACTACGCATTTGAACATGGATGGCAACTAATTTTGCAGGTGGAATGATGGAAATAAATGGTAAAAAGGTATCTGGTTATTACAATTTGTCCGAATACCTCCACTATTTTTTTTCTTCCGAATTTGATGTTTTTCTTCCAGCACTAGAGGGCAGTCCCCCCCCCCCGCCCCGTCTCGTACGCTTATACACGTACCTTTTCTGTTACTATCGTTATAATAAGCAATTGCCAATACCCTTAACTCCTGTTGTGTGCTACAATTTCATTATCGTAAAAATAAAATAACTTAAATACAATCTACAAAATAGTCGAAAAAAACCCTATTATTTTTCCTGTACGTGATCAAAACGACGACAGTATAAATACATTACGCGATCATTACGTGCATTGTACGAAATTAAACAAACAAAACCGACGAAATCTTAATAAGAAGTGAATTCCTAGCTGATTGGCTCAGTGTAAAGATAACCAACCAATCGTGTTTTACAGATTTCAGAATTTCATGGGAGCATGTCGCTGGACGCCCCCCCCCCCCCCCCCCCCCCCTTACAAAGCTCGGGCGCTTCACGCCTTCAGGCAACTTCATATCCAAAAGGCCCCAGCAAATATCTAGTCGAACCCTCCCACTCGAAATGTTTAGACAATGTCAAAATAACATCGTCAGACCAGTTCAGTTCATCCCCAAGCTGAAAAGCAAATGGGATAGCTCGCCACCGATATTTAAAAAATCCCACAAACATCACTAGTACATATCACAAAACCTATAAGAGTACCAAGTACCACCAGCAGGCGCGTGTGCAGGGGTAAGGGTGGGGAGGCGGTGCAGACGTGTGGTCAGGTGTGTGTGCAGGTGGGGAGGGGTCTAAATTGTGGCGAGCGACGTTTCTCAGGGGTACAGGACATGCTTTCGAATATATTTTCCCAGAGAGCATATGTATGTATGTATGTATGTATGTATATTTTAAAAAAAAAGTATTATCTGAAAATATACACATTTGATTTGTCGCTAAAAAGTACTTTATTTAATCACCTACATAACTGCTATAACCCACTTACAACTGACATTTTGTAAAAATAATTGAATTATGTCGACGGTCCTTAATTCAGGAAAAAATAACGGCTATTTGGAGCGAAGAGGTGTGACGTATTATTTTTGTAGTCACGTGATGGGCAGTCCCCGAATAACCGCAGTGTCAAAACGATTTGCAAACCTCGTGTAACGAGAACGCTTGACCGTCCTCTGCGACGTCGGGTAAATCGAAAAAAAACCCAATGAAAATAAGTTATAAAAAATTATATAAACAGATACTGAATGATAATAAGTTTATATATTAATTTATTTTAGCAACAGAAGCATTTTAAACGTCGACGATTCCGACTAGTTGGGCCTTTGCATGTACAGGTAAATTTATCGTTTGTTGTACGCGGAAAAATCTAAACACCGCATTCATTTTTCACTTTGTCAAGTTTATTATTGTATAAAATATGCCATAAACCCATGGGTAATTACAGCTGGCTTGGGAATTATTACATTTTTAAAGAATCCGTGAACTAGATGGTGTTTAATACACAAAGTGGCTATATGTACGACGGCCGTGTATATGGCCTCCGCTAACAAGGGCTGCATATAAGCACAGCAAAAATGTATATAGGCGGTAAAGAAGTATTTGATTGATCGATATTACCGAACCACTTGGAACAGGAGAAATACATACTAAGTACAAACAGGGGAATGGGGGTTGAATATGAATCTAGCGGACCCTTGTGTGTACGTTTTCCATAGACACCTACCCAGTGCTTATACCGGAAAGAAATCTTTGGGTATGGCGCTATGAAATTAAATATTTACAATGTGTTTGCTGAATGCAACAGCAGTCGATAGGGTTAGGGTTAGGGTATTTGGGTATGGCGCTATGAAATTAAATATTTACAATGTGTTTGCTGAATGCAACAGCAGTCGATAGGGGGTACGAGGGGCCTCCTCCAGAAATAAAATGGGTTAGGTGTAGGATTAGGGTTATTAAAATCATACAGTAATAATAAAGAGTCATTAATTTTGTCAAAAGGTTAACTTAATTTTTTTTAATCTGCAATAAAATTTGGGTATGGCGCCGTACCCATTTTACCCTGCCACCGTATATGAATAGCGTATTATTGACCCTGCAGTAATATAATAATAATAATAATAATATTTTGTCAATATATGAATCTGCAATGATGGCGCCATGGGCGTACGACCCGGGGGCAGAATGAATGAATTCGAATACATAAATAAATAAATAACATCACCAGCTGCTGAGAGATTATCTGAAAGAGAAAAATAAATACACACACCAGCTGCTGAACTAGGGTTTAGGTCTGAAAAAGACAGTACACAAACTAACAGCGGGGGCTTGTAACTGGAAGCAATCGGAAGGAAACGTGTTATCTGTTTTCGAACCGTCAATGTGCCATTATTGTTACAGATATGTATAATTAATAACTATGATTCGGTAACAGTACTAACAGTTTAACTAGTTTCGCAGATCGGTACGGTTAGTAACTTAAATATGGCGGCATTCTCAGAATTATTATTATTATTATTATTATTATTTAAATTATATATTAGCCACGAATTGTATTACATATAGCCGGCCGTTTAATCGTAAACAACTGGAAGCAAATTGCTAGTGCGTCACCAACTACACTCGAAGTGGTGACCAATCACTATCCGTATAGTAACGGTATAGTTGAGAAACCTCTCTATAATAGTTTTAAATACCTGCAGATAATAGGCCTATATATACGGGATGGGGCACAAGCCATATTTTTACGTTCGAAATTCGATAGCTGCAAATTAGATGTACATTAATGAGGTCACTGAGGTAAATTTTCTTGACACGACATTGTAATCAACGTACTAGTAAACAAATAGACATGGCTTCATTTACTAGTAACGCAGGACATTATATTGTGTATTAAGCAAAGATGATTGTGCCACAGTGTTTTTTGTCTGTGCAGGCACATATCCATCTCCTTGTACAAGAAATTGTTTTTGTGATACATTTTTTTCGGGGAACATGTCTCGACCCCTCACCGTAAACTTCGCTCGCATCCGTGTAGACCCCCTGCCCATGCTAAAATCCCTGCACACGCCTCTGCAGTGGTACTGTGTACGGAGCTCCGTAAAAAAGCAAAAACAAACAAACAAAAAACCAACAACAAACAACAAATTAAACAACAAAATAACCCCCGCTCGCCGCTCATCCCCTAAAATAAATAAAATAATAATAAATAATAATAATAATAATAATAATAATAATAATAATAATAATAATAATAATCGCTTGCTCAATCCCCTGCTTAAGCAACTTTTTTTTTGTTTCCCCCCCCCCCCCCCCCATATATAATGGTCCGGCGGAGCGTGTCACGCCCTATAAACGTTGCTCACCTCAGTCAAGACCCCCACCCCCCACCCCCACCCCCCCCCCCCCTTGCTAAAATTCCTGCACACGCGTCCGCAGTGGTCCTGTGTACAAAATAAAATATAATAATAATAATTTTAAAAAACCCACAATAATAAATTAAAAAAAAAAATAAAAAAAAATAAAAAATAAAAAATAAACAAATAAAACAAATAATGATAACAATAAACAAAAATCGTGAGTTTATGTTCCAACTATTTATTATTTTATTTCAGCGTATTAGCCGTTTTTTGTTTGTTTGTTTGGGTTTGTTTTGTTTGTTTGATTGTTTTTTTGTTTTTTTGTGTGTGGTATGTTTTGGTTTTTTTGTTGTTTTTTTTTGGGGGGAGGGGTTGTCAAGAAATAGTATATTTTAAATTATTTAATATATTTAAATTATTATATGCACTGTATATACAATTCAAAGGTAATTTACACGGCTGTCGTACGTTTTAGACTCCTAATAAAAGATTTCCAATTTTTAAAAATGAAGCTGCTCACAGGTTGTAATGGGATTCCCTCAATCATGGTTCAATTAAAATGTTTTGGGTGATACAATAGCGAGGTTTGGTATTCCAAATTAATGTAATTGTCATTTATAATCCATATTTAGAGAAATAAGGCCCACTAAATCTGTGATTGAGCTCCTTTAACTACTCTTGAAAAGTGTTGCAAAATTAATGTGAATATAAAATTCAGCGATATTAACGTATTGTAAACCGTTTTAATATGTAGTGTCTTACAAAAGAATGTCATGTATTCTACTTCCAGCTTACTGTGTTTTACAAAAGTATGTCATGTATTCTACTTCCTGCTTGTATTAACGTATTGTAAACCGTTTTAATATGCAGTGTCTTACAAAAGTATGTCATGTATTCTACTTCCTGCTTGTATTAACGTATTGCAGACCGTTTTAATATGCAGTGCCTTACAAACGTTAACGTATTGCAGACCGTTTTACTTCCTGCTTGTATTAACGTATTGCAGACCGTTTTAATATGCAGTGCCTTACAAAAGTGTGTCATGTATTCTACTTCCTGCTTGTATTAACGTATTGCAGACCGTTTTAATATGCAGTGCCTTACGAAAGTGTGTCATGTATTCTACTTCCTGCTTGTATTAACGTATTGTATTTTAATATGCAGTGCCTTACGAAAGTGTGTCATGTATTCTACTTCCTGCTGCTTGTTTTATTAACGTATTGTATTGTAGACCGTTTTAATATGCAGTGCCTTACGAAAGTGTGTCATGTATTCTACTTCCTGCTTGTATTAACGTATTGTACACCGTTTTAATATGCAGTGCCTTACGAAAGTGTGTCATGTATTCTACTTCCTGCTTGTATTAACGTATTGTAGACCGTTTTAATATGCAGTGCCTTACGAAAGTGTGTCATGTATTCTACTTCCTGCTTGTATTAACGTATTGTAGACCGTTTTAATATGCAGTGCCTTACGAAAGTGTGTCATGTATTCTACTTCCTGCTTGTATTAACGTATTGTAGACCGTTTTAATATGCAGTGCCTTACGAAAGTGTGTCATGTATTCTACTTCCTGCTTGTATTAACGTATTGTAGACCGTTTTAATATGCAGTGCCTTACGAAAGTGTGTCATGTATTCTACTTCCTGCTTGTATTAACGTATTGTAGACCGTTTTAATATGCAGTGCCTTACGAAAGTGTGTCATGTATTCTACTTCCTGCTTGTATTAACGTATTGTTTTAATATGCAGTGTACGAAAGTGTGTCATGTATTCTACTTCCTGCTTGTATTAACGTATTGCAGACCGTTTTAATATGCAGTGTCTTACGAAAGTGTGTCATGTATTCTACTTCCTGCTTGTATTAACGTATTGCAGACCGTTTTAATATGCAGTGTCTTACGAAAGTGTGTCATGTATTCTACTTCCTGCTTGTATTAACGTATTGCAGACCGTTTTAATATGCAGTGTCTTACGAAAGTGTGTCATGTATTCTACTTCCTGCTTGTATTAACGTATTGCAGACCGTTTTAATATGCAGTGTCTTACGAAAGTGTGTCATGTATTCTACTTCCTGCTTGTATTAACGTATTGCAGACCGTTTTAATATGCAGTGTCTTACGAAAGTGTGTCATGTATTCTACTTCCTGCTTGTATTAACGTATTGCAGACCGTTTTAATATGCAGTGTCTTACGAAAGTGTGTCATGTATTCTACTTCCTGCTTGTATTAACGTATTGCAGACCGTTTTAATATGCAGTGTCTTACGAAAGTGTGTCATGTATTCTACTTCCTGCTTGTATTAACGTATTGCAGACCGTTTTTAATATGCAGTGTCTTACGAAAGTGTGTCATGTATTCTACTTCCTGCTTGTATTAACGTATTGCAGACCGTTTTAATATGCAGTGTCTTACGAAAGTGTGTCATGTATTCTACTTCCTGCTTGTATTAACGTATTGCAGACCGTTTTAATATGCAGTGTCTTACGAAAGTGTGTCATGTATTCTACTTCCTGCTTGTATTAACGTATTGCAGACCGTTTTAATATGCAGTGTCTTACGAAAGTGTGTCATGTATTCTACTTCCTGCTTGTATTAACGTATTGCAGACCGTTTTAATATGCAGTGTCTTACGAAAGTGTGTCATGTATTCTACTTCCTGCTTGTATTAACGTATTGCAGACCGTTTTAATATGCAGTGTCTTACGAAAGTGTGTCATGTATTCTACTTCCTGCTTGTATTAACGTATTGCAGACCGTTTTAATATGCAGTGTCTTACGAAAGTGTGTCATGTATTCTACTTCCTGCTTGTATTAACGTATTGCAGACCGTTTTAATATGCAGTGTCTTACGAAAGTGTGTCATGTATTCTACTTCCTGCTTGTATTAACGTATTGCAGACCGTTTTAATATGCAGTGTCTTACGAAAGTGTGTCATGTATTCTACTTCCTGCTTGTATTAACGTATTGCAGACCGTTTTAATATGCAGTGTCTTACGAAAGTGTGTCATGTATTCTACTTCCTGCTTGTATTAACGTATTGCAGACCGTTTTAATATGCAGTGTCTTACGAAAGTGTGTCATGTATTCTACTTCCTGCTTGTATTAACGTATTGCAGACCGTTTTAATATGCAGTGTCTTACGAAAGTGTGTCATGTATTCTACTTCCTGCTTGTATTAACGTATTGCAGACCGTTTTAATATGCAGTGTCTTACGAAAGTGTGTCATGTATTCTACTTCCTGCTTGTATTAACGTATTGCAGACCGTTTTAATATGCAGTGTCTTACGAAAGTGTGTCATGTATTCTACTTCCTTAACTTGTATTAACGTATTGCAGACCGTTTTAATATGCAGTGTCTTACGAAAGTGTGTCATGTATTCTACTTCCTGCTTGTATTAACGTATTGCAGACCGTTTTAATATGCAGTGTCTTACGAAAGTGTGTCATGTATTCTACTTCCTGCTTGTATTAACGTATTGCAGACCGTTTTAATATGCAGTGTCTTACGAAAGTGTGTCATGTATTCTACTTCCTGCTTGTATTAACGTATTGCAGACCGTTTTAATATGCAGTGTCTTACGAAAGTGTGTCATGTATTCTACTTCCTGCTTGTATTAACGTATTGCAGACCGTTTTAATATGCAGACCATGTTTTAATTAACGTATTGCAGACCGTTTTAATATGCAGTGTCTTACGAAAGTGTGTCATGTATTCTACTTCCTGCTTGTATTAACGTATTGCAGACCGTTTTAATATGCAGTGTCTTACGAAAGTGTGTCATGTATTCTACTTCCTGCTTGTATTAACGTATTGCAGACCGTTTTAATATGCAGTGTCTTACGAAAGTGTGTCATGTATTCTACTTCCTGCTTGTATTAACGTATTGCAGACCGTTTTAATATGCAGTGTCTTACAAAAGTATGTATTCTACTTGCATGTATTGCAGACCGTTTTAATATGCAGTCTTACTATGTCATGTATTCTGTATTCTACTTCCTGCTTGTATTAACGTATTGCAGACCGTTTTAATATGCAGTGTCTTACAAAAGTATGTCATGTATTCTACTTCCTGCTTGTATTAACGTATTGCAGACCGTTTTAATATGCAGTGCCTTACAAAAGTATGTCATGTATTCTACTTCCTGCTTGTATTAACGTATTGCAGACCGTTTTAATATGCAGTGTCTTACAAAAGTATGTCATGTATTCTACTTCCTGCTTACTGTGATTTCCATTTCATTCTCAATATTTATTACGGTATTTCACGTGCAATATGCCTTACAGTACTGGATATAATGATATAATAGTTGATTCATCGGTCTAAAGATTGGTAGATTCTGAGTTCGCACCCCGGTAACGGCTCCTACCCAGTGGATTAAATCCAGGAGGGGGTGTAAGGCCACTTCGACGACCTTTCACTAATAATTAATTATTCATCCACTATCCTTTATAGCCGAATAGTGTCCAGAACAGCGTGCTTGAACCTTAATTCGATACATACACGGAAAGTTAAAATGAATGAAACGAATGCACACTATCACGGCCTGTGAGAAAAACGTCAGAAAATTTGACAATGCTTATAAACTTCTTGCTTCCTTAATGCCGCTGTACATGTAACATGCTAAAAAACATCTCACCCGATCAAAGATCGAAGTGCGTCTAACTTTAAAGAGCGTAATAAATATGTCCAGGCCTGTCATTGGTGAGATATATGAAAGAACATATTGTCATAAGTGTTTTTATTCACGTGGCCAGTAAATACATTCGTTATATTAATTGGAATTAGTATCAGTGTACGTGCCAGGCACTATCGCACTTGAAACATGTACAGAGTGCCACAATCAATCTCTGTATGGAATGTGGTAGTCAAGGGCGATTTGTAGTATATCTCAAATTAGAATTATAACCTCACATTTTTCTGATTTAAAGATTGATGGAAACGTTGCATGTAGCAGCTTTATGCCTCAGTCACAAATACACCGGTCGCGGTGCAGTGGTGGGTAACCATACGGCGTCCTGGCGTCCGCGATATCGGGAAACAATCGTAGGGTTCTCCCAAAAAACTTTACCATGGTCACATTAGATAGGGCGTGTTTTCGGGGACCCTACAGGCTGACACATTTTTTCGGCCATCAAATCTTAACGGCATCGCAAGTTGACCTTACGTCCACAGTAAGGTCACCGTACGATGCCCGTACGTTGTCCCGACATCGTAGGGGCATCGTGTGGCCTTCCTGCGATGTCTCCAGATACGGCAAGGTTATCTCAAGGCCGCCGCCAGGTCACCTCAAGGCTGCATTAAAAGTTTCCGATGACCCTACGACGCCCAAATATCGGTCAAA